>NC_061089.1:77880861-77888361 GCF_015104395.2 Macrobrachium nipponense
TCAAGAATGAAATCAAAGGCCACAATCCTGACGCTAAGGAATCTTTAAATCTGGAATTGAATAATATGGGTTACGCTACAAAACTCGAATTCCATTAAAAAAAATAAAGGTTTCCTATAAATCTGGTCCCTAATAGCATCAACATATTAATAACTACAAGAATAAATGTTGAAAATCTAACTTTATTATATTCGGGTCTACGTGCCATCTCTTTACTTAACACTACACAGGAATTACATGTTCATTAATACCCATGAATGTTGCTCAGAGGCCTCCTCTTTCCGGTAATTAGACATACAGTCATTTCAGAATCAGACACCAGGAACTCGATGTTAATCATATGTAAGCAAACACGTCTCTTCGAGTGTCAAATTGCCCCTTACATATTCCTTCTCTCTGGGAACTGCCGCCACATACAGTTTTTAATGAGCAAAAAACAAACAGAAATATGCAGCTTCTATATTAAACTATAAAGGAAATCGCTTGCATAAAATCTTGTGGCATTATGTATTCCTTTTGTCAAGCCTTTCAAAAGATGTTGTACATTGACTCTTAGGTTGATTCATGGAATCACGGCACCCAAGATCGCAATATACCTCTTGTTGTGTAATTTGTTCTATAGTACAGCGTTTATTTGTAAGAAACTTATATACACGTTTATATATATAGTACATATATACATACACACATACACACACAATATGAAAGAATAGCAAGTAAAAATATTTTTCTCCCAACCCCGAGATTTTCGTCTAATATACAATAATTTCATTTGCTATCTGCATAGGAAAACAGGAGAGAACATTTTCATTTTACGTAGCAAATGAGGATTTGGCTTCCCTTTAGAAATAAAATGCTAGTGCTGCTTCAAATATTCCACGTTTTATTTTCGACCGTTGCGTTGATATTGTTGAATAATAATAAGGTTGATTTAATTTGACTAAATGCGACTTTTTTAAAATGAACTCTATAAGGTCCTTTATTCCCTGCTATTCTACTTATTCATAAGATAAGTGTTTTATTGCACTTATATAGCCAACGGAATAGCACGCATGGATTACTACGTATATATTTCATATTTCCATCGCTCATTCAATCTTTTATCCTTTCCATTTACAGCTATTCGCATTTTAAACAGAATCTACACCATACAATTGCTAGTTTATAAAAATGTCAAAATGAAATATCTTCACTGGCCAGTCAATATTTTAGATTTCAGAATCCATACTTGAATATTATAAAACAATTTATATTTCGACAATTTTACCTATAAGCTACTGAGGATTTTTCTCCATTGTTCTGGCCATCTTTTCCAACTTAATATTTTGTCATAACATATGAACCACAAGTGATAGTACTGGCAGTTTAATGGATACAAACAAACAACTGAAGAGGATAAACTTAAAAAAATGCACACTGTCTGGTGTTGAATAGATATCTTAGTCATTGACAAGAACAATAGTGTCATAAATGATATTCATAATCTTCAATCATTTCAAATACCAAAGTAATGCGCTGACATTTACAAAAAAGAGGATGTGATACGACAGCACATGGTACCACAAACAATTAAGGATTTAGGGATACTAATAATTTGTTGCATCGTGTCATAGCGCAAAATATACTTAACTGAAATGATAAAAGTAATTACCAAATACTCTAAACCCATTGTTTGAGTTACTGTAAAATAAATTTTTTAAAAAAATGGAAAACGTTTGACAGACTATGAAATCAAGTTTTAAGTATTTTTATGATTTAATAATACAATTGTAACTAAAATGAGATACAATTATGTATCTCATTTTAGTTACAACTGCCATTGAAGTTCGTCATAATAAAAAATTAAGAACAGGAAACCATTTATTTGACAACTGTGGATTATTGGACAGTGATAATGATATACTTTAAAGCATATTCTCTAAGAATAAAATCACTGGCAAAAACGAAAATATCTTTGAAAGCTTATCCAATACGGAGGCAAAACAAAGACAGCTAGAAAATATTTATAGTAATCATTCTTCAAAGATTATACACATCGTATAAAAAACAAAATTCCATCTCCAGGAGAAAACCTAATATACTGGAGAGTCTTTTATATTTCTATTATACAAATACTAAGACAGTTCTTGCTTTTCGAAAAGATATATATTCATATCTAATATCCTTTTACCCAACATTTCGTCAGCGATCATAAATCATGTTCTTACTATGTATACTTAGACGACACGGGTCAAGTTCTCCCAAGGAATATCATGACAAAATAACCGAATGTCAATCTTTGAAATAAAATATACATTCGCCATTGGTATTTCCAGTTGCGTTTCATCGCACTAATGGAAACAAGCAACATACGGCAATATCACTGAAGATGTTCGCTAAAATCTTGGAAAATAAATGCCACATTGTGGTAAATAGAAGGGATTTATCGCTCCTCCATGGTCTCCACCGATCTTGAAGCAAAAGCAAGTAGCAACGGATCCAAGTCGGGATCTGAAACTGACAATTTTCCGCAAATGTTGCTGGAATCTAGTTGGTGAAATAATCATTATGTCTACTCACTTGATGATTGCCAGAATAGCTCTTCGGAAAAGAATCGTTTTCTTTATCTTTGTAAAACTGCGCCCTGTCAATTTTGTTGGTTATAGTGAAATGAATTTGTGCTGCTCATGCAGTAACGTTACCATGATTTTCATTATCCCTATTTAGGAATCCAGTGTATTTATTAGATTAATATTAAGTTATTATATAAATTTATGGGTCGATTTACTTATATATAAGATATATATGTGCATTTATATGTGTTGTGTAAAGAGAAGAAAGTTATACTCTTTTATATACAATCGATTCAAAAATGTAAGTGCAGATTTGACACCATTAGTCTGTTACACACTTCTGCAAGAAAACACTCTATATTAAACGTAAAATAGTTCTGAATATCTGCAGTCTTCTGTTTTTTTCATCTTCCAATATTCCTGTTCATTCAATTCATTTTGTTCTTTTCCTCTCTTGTGTGTAATTACTTCGTTTCACATCATGTTCTTCAATCATCCGCATTTATTAGTGCTATCTCGACCAAAATATGAATCGATACGGAAGGAAATATCAAAAGAAATTAGGAAATACAATGGAATCTGCATAATTCATACACTGAATCATAATACAACAAAACCTAAATTATCTTGCGATATTACTGACCAAGAAAGAGTTCTCCTTTGTACAACGGACATAAAGAGTTGTTCAAATATCATTATCTGAGTTCACCCTTCATAATGAACGTGCAACTCTTCTAATGATGTAAGGTATTAATGAATGAATTGAAAACAAAGAAAATAATACTTATTTCCGAAGGATAATTAGGAGAGGGGGAAATGAAGGTCGTAACAAATTTCAAAGTGATTTTGTAGGCACGAATTAAGCATTATACTTGAATGCAGTCATTATAACACCCTGACCATTTTAAACAATACCTAACATTGCATCTGCTTGTATATGTAGGGATATGAACTTGAAAAAAAAGGCAATACGTGTATAATCATATAAACTATGAATCTTTTTAAATTTTCTTTTCAAATCGCTGAAACCTATTAATTGTATATAATAATGTTTGATAATTAAATTTATTTGAAGTTTTAGCGTACATAATTTTCGAAAAGCTAACCTATAAGACCTAAATTGAACCCATGTCATAAAAAAATTTACACAAAACAAAGTGTATGTGACAACCCCTATACGTTGACTATTTAAGCGGTTGTTATGTAATTGGAGATTTTCCATTGAGGACATATTCCTGTACATGGATATTCTATTTCCAGTTTAGAATTAGCCAGCACAATGCACAATCGGAGCCAAATTAAGGTAAAATAATGAAATCCACAATGACATGGTATTATACCATGGTCTCTATCTGCCAATTTGTAGTACTTGTGAATTCTTTCCATGGTAAAAGCACCAACAACAAAAGAAAGAAGTGATTCTAAAGTAAAAGAATTTCACGAGATCAATAAAAAACACACTCGGCAAGTTCTACTGAGTCTCTCGCAGCAGCCTTCTCTTACAAAGAAATAGCAACACCCTCGAACTCCATATTCTCATTTCACAAGACCAACCAGAAAATTCAATACAGGCCAAGTCATATTCTTACTAGAGAGGTAAACATTGTTGATGTGGAACGAAGGAGCACCACTAGGCAAAATAAACACAAAACCATTTTAGCAAAACTCAAACGTCATCAAGAAATATCACAAGCGTTCAGAAACACAAACGGAGAGACCTTGAATTTTCTCCAAACAAATATTTACAGGGATTTTCGTCTTGTAGCTCAGATACAAACTCTGAGTCAAGACTTGTAAGCCTTTCAAGGGAACTTGCGAAAAGTTCCATCATCAAAGGAAAAAGGGTGTTGTTGGGTACACAACTGAACCTCACTCTCTGAAAGATTCGTCATTCAGCCGCATTCCGTTTCGTTCCAGTTGAAAAAAAAATCTATTCGGTGCCTAAGGAATTTCAATGAGTTACCCAATTAAACAACATAACTATTTGAAATCCTTTATATCTAAAATAATTTCACATGTTCCTTAAAGAAATGATTACGAAAACTCTATATCGTCCATCACTTAAAAGTGAACTGAGGATAACTATTCGTGAAGGAAGCGGAGAATTATTCTTGGAATCTAATTTAATCTAATTATTTTGTTTTTGCTTATGTTTACGACATTAGTTCTATTAGTTTTGAACTCTCTTGCCATATACTACATTGTGTGTAGAATGTGGGTATATTATGGACCTGTGATACTCAAACAAAATCACAAAATATAACCCTTACCTTGGAACAAAGTACAGTACACAACCTCTGACAATAGAACCCAGTGTGATTGTTAAAATCGTCAATATTGAAAATGACCTTATGGTACAATGAATGATTCCATTGGTAATTAATCAATAAAACAGATGTCCATGCAACGCTATTATTAAACGCTAATATCAAAATTAAGTTAAAAACCACATTTTAAGTAAATGTAAATGATATCAGCATTTATTTCCTTAATAATGTAAGGAATTATCCTGCATGTTTCTCATGGGTGTCTTTAGTTAAGCGATCCGATCGCACACGTTACCTGCATGGTTTTAAATGTACGACAGTATAGGAATATAGCTGCCATCATACGTTATCATCGTCAGTTTCCAATGACTAACGATATTCCACTAATGCCACTGGGGCGTTAAAACACTGGTGGCCCGGCATTTTTCAAAATCTAATCACACCATCTTATTCGACTTCCGAAATACAGAATCCTAACGTAACTATATTATGTAATTCTTTCTACATGAATCTAATTCAAATTAACCCAGTGTTCGAAGTATGCATTTGATAACCCTAGCTACAGCAGCCTAGTCAGATGTAGACTGCTTTGCACAACGTCGTATCTTTTGCATGAATGGAAAATGAAACCATTAAAAAACCAACAAATATCTTATGCTGACGATTATATTGTACCTAACGATGACGACCCAACGAAAATGAATATTCACGAAATTAGCAGAACAAAAGAACTTTAATGCACTACGTCAGACTCTTTTAATTATGTAATGTACACCTTTTATTCACCACGACAAAATATCTAACGCGGCCAAGTTTATGCTGATTAATCATTCTGAGCGCTTCCAAAAAAACGTCTGTATTCATTATCGCTTTATCATTAAGGTTTTTGCTATTTTTAAAGGAAACTGAAAAGCAATATTGTTACCGACAACATTTCATACATACAATAGAGTGAGGAGCAATTATTTTTAAGATACCTACTCCCCACACAAACGCACACACAAACGCATGCATCGCCCAAGATATATATATATATATATATATATATATATATATATATATATATATTATATATATGTATATATATATATATATATTATATATATGTATATATATATATATATATATATATATATATATATATATATATATATATATATATAGTATATATATATATATATATATATATATATATATATATACATATATATATATATATATATATATATATATAGATATATATATATATATATATATATATATATATATATATATATATATATATATATATATATATATATACATATATATATATATATATATATATATATATATATATATATATATATATATATATATATATATATATATATATATATATATATATATATATATATATATAATATATGATATATATATATATATATATATATATATATATATATATATATATATATATATATATATATATATATATGTATATATATATATATCTATATATATATATATATATATATATATATATATATATATATATATATATATATATATATATATATATATATATATATATATATATATATACACACACACACATATAAATATATATATATATATATATATATATATATATATATATATATATATATATATATATATATATATATATATATGTGTGTGTGTGTGTGTGTGTGTTGTGTCTGTGTGCGTGTGTGCGTGAATGTAGCCCAATGAGCAATTATCAGTTTGTCATAAATCTGACATATCATGTTAAGAAATCTTCTGTGTTTACACGAACGTTATAAATGCCATGTAGTATTTGCGTTCCACTGGAAAAGACGTTATCTACTTTCATATCTTATTCTTAGCTATTGAATTGTAACGAAGAGCTTCCAAGACCAAGTACGCATTGAATATATGCACACTAAACTATTCAAATCCTCAACAATCCTTGAATGCTAAAAGGCAACCAAGCTAATCAGTCAAAATAAAGAAATTTTCAGAAGAGAGAACCAAAATAAAACATCGAAGAGCAATGAAAAAAAATACAAATTGAGTTGAAAATTAATACAGAAAAAGCAATAAACATTGAGAAAAAAGGCAAAGGAGGACGGAGCACTGTAATTTTTCCGACATGTGCAAGCGTATAAGTGAATCGCTAATTTCATTTGAAGTCTTCACGAGAAACCTACTAAAAGGATAATGAAACTGGATCATAATATGGCACTGACTTGCACCGATTACGCGTGATGAAAACCTGTTCTTAAAAGAATATCAAAGAAGAGACAAAACAAAAAGATGAACTTGGCCACAAATCAATGTGCGAAATCAGTAATTACAAAGAGTATGAGAACATAAATAATAGTGGTCAAAATACAGTAATGGAAAAAACAAATATTACACTGATTTAATGGCAAAATTTACGAGCATTTCTGAAATACAGTCAGGTTTCTATGAGTGTGTTTACTTTTACGTATTATATGTCGAAATATAAAGTCGAAATATATTCTATATTTAAAGTGAGAGCGCATTTAACAAATGAGATCTTGCATCTGCCTATCTAATTCATTAAAAGATATCTAACTGATGCACAAAAATTGCTCACTCATGTAAAGCAGGAATGACAATAAAAACAAGTAACCTAAAAAAAAAAAAAAAAAAAAAAACACTGTACTGCAAAT
>NC_061089.1:77895861-77898361 GCF_015104395.2 Macrobrachium nipponense
TATACAGAATGCAAGTACCATGATCATGGATGCCGGGCGGTACGTAAAGCCCCCTCCCTAGGCCTAGACCATTTGGACCACCATAATACCCTAGGACTAGTTTCCTCAATCTTTCCCTATAATCGTAATTTTCTGTGGTATAAGAGCACTAGCGAGTATAAAAAGCTTTACCAAAATAGTTTGTAAATGCTCTCAGGAGTTCTCAGGATACGGCGTGAAGCTGTCAGCCAAAATTCAAAAGGACTTTTTGGAACCAGAAGTGAGGGACCTTTTGATGCCACCCCATCTAAGAGAAAATGCGCAAGAATAAATATGGAGTCTTGACCGTTAATTAGTTACGATAAAAGTCTCACCACCGCGAATAAGCCTGAATGTATTGTCACTGTTGATCTAAATATATTATGTACCTAGCAACTTTGTGACCGTGGCTCACAGTTAAGGTGAGGAAAATTGTAGCCCACGAATATCATAACAAAAGTATTTTTAATCAACCAAAGTTTATCATAACCTAGGTGTGATAAATGTTTATTTATATATATATATATATATATATATATATATATATTATATATATATATATATATATATATATATATTATATGGACTGATGAACACTATCATGTGCTGTACATACATACTACATACATACATACATATATATATTATATATCATATATATATATATATATATATATATATATATATATATATATATATATATATATATCAAAAACAGATGAAGGCAAAACATATAAAGAATTAGGTATGCTAAAGTGTTTGGTATATTGGTATAGTAGATGATAAGGTCAGGATAAGGTAAGTATCAAATATGGATACTGTCATTCATTCAATGATGATCACAGGAATAAGAGCAATCAGATAAAAAGGAGAATGGTCCACTATTATCTAGTTATCAATTACTAAAGGGTGGATAACTGAAGGAATTCTTAAATAGTACAAAGTTACAGACATCGGATATCATCGCAGGAAATAGGAAAAGCAGATCGAGAGAGATATGAAAATCTTATGCATTAGTGGCATAGTTAATATACCTAATAATAAATCTTCATTCGCATATTGGATATTTCAGAGAGGGATATTGCCTACAAATGAACCTCTTCATAATGTTTTAAAAGCGAAATGTTATTACCAGGTTTAATTCAGAATGTGAAGTAATAAAAGTACACTGTTTAATTCCGTTAGCGAAAAATGGTCATTATACTATTCAGTGGCTGAATGATATCTAAAATATTTTCTTCAAATAAAATTTTAATCCAGCAATAATGATTTTACTGTTATCTTTAATGCATGACAAAATATCAAAAGAGAGAAGTTTGAGTGATCAGTAAGAGTATATCTATTCAGAAAGTGGGAAGTAAAAAATTCATCACTTACAGATCTACTAAACTAATATACCAGGTATCAGGAAAACAATTTTTATTATACCCTTTTATTTCATGTATTTGAAAACATTCATATTGTTCAGATTTTGTACACCAAACGAACGTCAACGCTTCGGACTGCCTGAGATATAATGATTTTTTATTTCAAGGATTCACATAGCTTTGTTAATTAGATTATTTACATCAGTTACATACGTAATCACTATTATTATTATTATTATTTTTTTTTTGTTCTATCACAGTCCTCCAATTCGACTGGGTGGTATTTATAGTGTGGGGTTCCGGGTTGCATCCTGCCTCCTTAGGAGTCCATCACTTTTTCACTTTTCTTACTATGTGTGCCGTTTCCAGGATCACACTCTTCTGCATGAGTCCTGGAGATACTTCAGCGTCTAGTTTTTCTAGTTTCCTTTTCAAGGATCTCCCCTAAGTAGCCATTGCCATGTGTCATCGCTGGCTAGTTCTTTAGTCTGCCTCATGTATTGTCCGTGCATTGGTTTGTTGTGCCAGTCCTCTGTTCTGTCTGTCATTCTCCTGTCTCTGTATATTTCTGGGTCTTTGTCTACTTTTATTAGTCCTTCTTCCCATGCACTCTTTAGCCACTCGTCTTCACTGGTTTTCAGATATTGTCCCAGTGCTCTGTTCTCAATGTTGACGCAGTCCTCTATACTTAGTAGTCCTCTCCCTCCTTCCTTTCGTGTTATGTATAGTCTGTCCGTATTTGCTCTTGGATGTAGTGCTTTGTGTATTGTCATATGTTTCCTTGTTTTCTGATCTATGCTGCGGAGTTCTGCCTTCGTCCATTCCACCTGCGCTGTATCTGATTACTGGCACTGCCCATGTGTTTATGGCTTTTATCATATTTCTGGCGTTGAGTTTTGAATTGAGTACCGCCTTGAGTCTCTGCATATATTCTTTCCTGATCGTGTCCTTCATCTCTTGGTGTTTTATATCCCCTCCTTCCATTATTCCCAGGTATTTGTATCCTGTCTCATCTATGTATTTGATGTTGCTCCCATCTGGTAGCTTTATCCCTTCAGTTCTCGTTACTTTGCCTTTTTGCATGTTGACTAAGGCGCATTTTTCTATTCCAAACT
>NC_061089.1:77905861-77923361 GCF_015104395.2 Macrobrachium nipponense
ACATAAATATATATTATATAGTATATTAATATACTTAATTATAATAAATATATATATATTATTTAAATATATATATATATATAATATATTTATATATATAATTGCATAGTATAAATATATATATAAATATATATATATATATATATATATATTATATACTTAATTATATAATAATATAATATATATATAATATTATAATATTATATATTAGTATATTAAATAATAATAATATCTAAATTAATATCTATAAAATAAAATATATATATAATGATAATATATATAATATGTTATTATATAATTATAATACTATATATAATTATAATATATATAATTTATATATATATATAATTATTATTTTATGTAAATATATATATATTTATATAATATATATATAATATTATAATATATAATAATATATATTATATATATATATAATATATTATATATATAATTATATATATGCCATGTAAGACAACTATATAATACGTCATACCTATCCTAATGCAATTTTTTATTTTTTAGCTGTTTAAGTACACAATAGACATTTTGTTTGAATACTTTGATATTATTCTCTATGTTCTTTGGTGCAAGATGAGCAGAAATTTGATGTCAACTCGGCAAAAATAGCTTCACGAATTTTGCTGGGCAGTCAATGATTTTCAAATATCCTTAAAATATTCCTAAATAATTTGACACTCTACCGCTTAAAGCAAAATTAGAAAAGGCGATAAAAATTTTCAATAGCGACTCTCTTTAAGCCCCAAAATTGAAAGCCTTCTTATTAATGACAGCCGATGAGGAAAATTTAGTCACAACAGAACTGTTCTATGGAAGACATCGTGAATTACTTAATTTTCTAGGTGGGTCAATAATTGCTGCGATTTAAGAACTGTTTTGTGAATTATGTTTTAGTTGATTTTTAGTCCATTAATTAGAAAACGGGTAACAAACTGCGTATGGGTGTTTTGTTTTTATTGACTTCGGCAATGAAACAGGGAATTGCCCGTTGCCAATTAAATGAAATGAATTATCAAAATAATAACAGAAGATTTCCGCTTGCTTTCTTTCAAGTGCAAATAATGTGGGATTTCCTTCAGATGCCAAATTTAGATCCTTTGTACTTCATCTTTTTATCTTGGATGTGTCCAATCCGCTCCAAAATCTCCTTTTCCTTTCAGCAGTCTTGAGCGCAGAAATGGCAGAAAGTACCTTAGCTGTTGTTATTTTCCTTAACAAAAATATCACAAGAATACATTTGCCATACTTCCAGTAAACGAGGAAACGCTTCATTCTCTGTCCCACTTATATACGCGTTACTAAAATCGTATTTGCTACATGGGGTCACTATTCCTTAAATGGATATAGAATACGCAGAGATTCGCCTTCCCAAATGTCCAAGCTTAATTCGGGTACACTACGCCGAATCCTTCCCTTTATCTTTATGGTTATCCTACCCAAAAGTATTTCTAGGATCAAGCTGGCTTTGCAATTTTATTTATTTTCCTTTGCCTTTATTGAGATTTTACTGGCTCGCCCCGAGGCCTTACAACAAGATCCTGGTTTTCCGGACTTATGGCTCTGAAATATGTACTGATGTTCAAGTTTTCACTTTTCTGCAAATAAAGTCAGTGTCTGTGATACTTTGTGTTAATTTTTGGAAATTATGATTTTTTGTTATAATGAAGTTCTCGCCAATCTTTTTTTTTTACTTGAATTTATAATTTAAACTTACGTTTATATAACAAATTCTTTATTTCTACTGAATATTCTATACAGCCTGAAGAACTGTAAAAAAAAAAAAAAAAAAAAAAAAAAAAAAAAAAAAAAAAAAAACACCAGATTTTCATTACATCAATTAATGGAAGGTTTCTCGCGATATTAAGTAAAGTTTTATCCTTACAGCCAGAGTCAAACAATTTTTTTTTTTTTTTTTTGGTTGGGGTGGCCAGGCGTTAAGAAAAAGTAAAACCATTGAAAACCAAAAACGCAAGAAAATTCGCGCCATGATTTGTTATTTAAATTCTGTGAGTTATAATTTTTCTAAGCATATGAAAAAAATATAAGAACAAACTTCATACACACTCATTTTATATACAAATAAATATGTGATACATAATGTGTGTATGTGCTCGTGAGTATATGTACGTATGTATGTAATATCCTTATCACCTACAGGCAATATATATCTACAATACTATTTATACATCACAGGAAGATTTCTACTTATTTCCAATTTATCGGGAACAAACTTTCAAATGTATATTTTTTTCTATATCTGATGAAAGTATACACGCAAATAAATGATAATAATGCTTTCTTCAAACGGATTTTTTAATGAGTTTATATTAATAAAAAAATTGGGGGATATAAGAAAACATCAATAAAAGCACGGCAAGTATCATGCCTTGCGCGCACACACACACGCGCGCGTACAAACACAAATGTTACAACTATTCCCTATGGAGTCGAACAACAGAAGGTCAAAGGAAAGTCAGACTATAATTCGGAAAAAATTAGAAATTATATTTGGCCGCACTCGTAGTACGTAAGCAGTTCAGCTTTAAGACGCAACCAGGAAAAATATCTTATTTCCTGGGAATTTGGGGATCCAATACAAGGAAGTAAATCTAATCCCAAGCGAAACGTGAAGCGAGCATCGATGGAAGTGATTTTTGATATTTCTGGAAATCATGTCTTAGAATTTACTTCATTAGAAATGGGATCTCTGAAAGCTTCTCTTCCACCTGGCGTCTTTTGAGATTGCATTACCCATTTTTTTTAAAGAGAAATGAAAGCTTTCATTGGTTAGCATTTTCTACGATATTTCGAATTTACTTATTTATTTTCATTACCAATTCTTTGCATGCTTTCGTAGTTTATTGCCAGTTGTACTGAAATAATTACATACTCTGTTGCATTTTCGAGTACGGAGTATGGACATCAGTCTCAAATTAATTTTATACTTACGTAAAAATGCAATACACATTAAAATAAATGCAACTTTTTATCATGATTTACCTAAAATAAAACACTTGAGCCCAAAACAAAGAGACAATTTGAAAAACAATCAAATGGCAATTATTAATAGTCATAGTAGGCGATAATATATATGCTTATATTCTACTTGCAATTCCCTACTCCGATATAAACTTAGAGCACTTACAACAATGTTTATAGGAAATGTCTTTTTTCATCGTGAGTTATTTTATTTTCCAAAGTTCCCCTTACCATAAATTAAGCTTTTCTTCAGTAAAACACCAGTCTAGCCTATTATGAGCCTTAATCTTATTTTCCGTAAAGAAAAAAAAAATAAATTAACGCATGAAGTTAGTTTTCGTATTTCGAAATTCAAGTGAACCAGACTTGATTAGCCCGCTAAGGGTACGTAGCAGATTCACTTGAATTTTCTAAAATCCTTATCTTGACAGGTTTGTTTTGAACTCAACTATTATCAATTAAGGCGCCTTATTGCTTAGGTTTTTTGGAAAACAAAAAATCGAGAAAAATATTAGAGCAACTTTTATGGAGCGAGATTATCATTTAACTGTGCAGCTAATTAATTATGAAATTACTTGACTTTTCATTACCACAAAGCATGGCAGATTATAATAACATTTGTTTTCTTTTTTACTCGTCATTTCTTTTTTTTTCTTTCTTTCTTGTTTCTAATAAACAGAGAATCAACTAACCTCTCAGGATAAAGAAACCCAGAGCCTTGCTTTGCTCAGTTTGGCGAACATTTAGCATTTGAAAATTTAAGCACATCTTTAAAAGAACTGTAAGATCATACACCTTAACCACAAAAAATAGAGATAGCCAGTAAAGGTGAATGTAATGATTCAGACAACCACATAGGGCGAGAAAAAGAAGATAAGGTTAGAGGGTCTTATACAAAGATGAAAAGGGTAATCTTTTTTGTAGTTCATAGAGCATACGAAGTTTTGTTGCGACTGTAAAGAAAACGTATTTGTTTATAATAACGCGTTGTAAAACGAGGACTGAAAAATACTTGAATAAATAATTTGGATAATTCATGTAAGCAAGATATGAACAATGAATAATATTTAGCATGTTATCGAAGTTATACATTTTTCTTAACTAATTAGGCCATATAATTCTAATGTGATTAAATTTTTTCGTGCGTTTCATTCGCGCTTTCAAAACTTTAATGTCTTAGTTTCACTCAGTACAAAGTTGTATAACTTCAAAACGAAACAAAAATATCTTTTAATAAAGAACGGTACGATATAAGTCGCTTGCAATATGAATTATATGCAGTTTTCGCTGATAAAGCAACTTTTTAAGAAGTCAAGCCGAAAGGAAAAAAAAAATATGGAAAGGTGAGGCAATAAGGAAAGACTTAGGCTGCCGCACACGAGATACTTTTAATGGAAAGTAGCCAGCCACTAAAATGAAAAATGGAAAACGTGTTTGTACGGAAAACCCAAGACGAACCACTATAAGTAGACTACACTAAGAGAGTGGATACGAATCGACTACCGGGTCAACTTTCTTGGCCACACCAAAGCGGCTCGTCACTAGTGGCCGAAGATAGAAACCATTATTTCAAACCAGAGCATGCTGACGAAAGCCTTCTTTTTTTTTCGCGATACTCAGTTCTCGCACGTAGGCTATTGACTGGCAGACGAGTCAACTCGAATGACACGGAACTATTTACAATTTCATAACAAGTTCTGCATATTCACTTGTTTATTCACAGCAATCGATGGATTCAGTTGTTTTATTTAGTCACAAAATATGGATTCAAGTTACTTGTGCTGCATATATCTATGATGAAATTACGTCAGTGTAGGAACTGATTTTGTTTCATGATCCTAGTAGAATGTTCGTGGAATTTAGGCCAGATATAATTATTTGTAGTTTTCTCATACTCTCTTACAGAATAAATCTACATTTAAATGTATCGCGTGATTTACCGCATGTTATGTTTAAGTAACTTCCATGAGAAAGATGAATTATGCACTGATACGAAAATATACGCAATGTGGATTATGGGTTTCTGCGTTTTCCTGGAAGTTACTGCCAGCCTTTCTTTTATCAACACTCATTTCCTCATGTTCGTGTCCTGATGGGATATCATAAGTCAAATTATACTAATCAGATTATTCAATGTTTCTTCAATCAATCATCCTGAAGTAGCTGTCCAATTTTTCATGGTAAGACTTCAGATCTTCAATTAATATGTAACTTTCCCACTGGCAGTCTTCGGGTAATTACGGGATATACCCAGCACTTCCGTGTACTTATCTTTTTCTTGCTTTTCAGTAGCTAAGCATGGACACTTAAATCTTCAAAGACATCCATGGTGATACTGTTAGGAAATTCATCTGTGGTCGCCACAATCAGTGTCTCCTCTACGGTTAATAGCTGCTATTATCAGCTAACCACTCAATGGTTGATCACTTTGTTCTTAGCACCTTCCACTAAAAGTGCCTCATGTTGGGGCAGCCTTATCTTCGAGGGAAGCCGTTTATATGCCTATTAGAGTAACGTAATTTTCTGATTTATTTAAGTCAACCTTGTTCTAGATTTAAGTACATTTTTTCTTAAGGCAGTTAATGTTAAGTGTTTAGTGTTTTGTTTACGGTATAGTTTCTCGCCTCCTCCCGCTCACTTAATTGCTGGAACTATCGTTTTAACGATTGTGGTTTGTTTATTTTTCGAGTGCGGCATGACTCCTGTGAGGTGACTTTTGAAGGACGGTGCTCGGCCTAGAGGAGTTCGGGCCGTACTTTGCTTCCTGATACTTCTGCAGCTGGCGATTATTGGAAAACCTTTTTGCATCTTGAATCTTGTGTTTTGGAGCTGCCCTTCGCAGGTACACTTCTGTCACCTGCAACGTCGTGTGACTTGTATTCGACGCAGTTGACTTTGTCACCTGCGACTTCGTCGTTCTGCCACCTTAGTGGATATATATATTTCCCTAAGGTATTGAGTGCCATCGTGTTCTGCCGGCACTAGTGGAGATTTGGGCAGTCATCAGTGTATCTCCAAGGACACCTTAAAGCTCCTGCTGAAGAAGCAATCTGGCTCGTGAGGTGTCAAGTAGGGAGACAGATAACAGGTAGGAGTTTGTCTTTGTGTTGTCGGGCAGGACCTCAACCGACACCCCTGTACCTGTGGTTACCTGAGTATTCATGTCCTCCCTCGTCTGCAGAGCTAGATGTATTGAATCACGGCTTCCTTAAAGGCGATTTGAATTTATTTTGGATTGCAGCTTCCCCTGTTTTGTGTGAGGAGTTTGTTGATTTTTTTTATATATCTATTTTTTTCTATATATATATCAATCTATTAATGCTATATTTATAGAATCTGGTGGTCCCTATGGCCTATCGGCCTTGGTGTTTGTTATTATAAGGTGTTTAGACTGTAATTCATAGGTAGGAATTTAAGTGCTTACTCACTTTTATCCTTCACCTTCTTTCCTTCACTTATAGTTATAGCTATATTTGGATTTTGGTCTGGCCAGCCATTGTATGGATATATTCCGGTTTAGTTGTATTCCTGTGTTCGTTCTCTTATATGTTTCTATCTAGGGCTTACTTTTTTTAGCATTTAGGAATCCTACGGGATTATTTGAGGACTAGTGTACGTCCTCTTCAGTCACAAAGTTGAATTATTTTTTTTTTCTTTTTGTGAATAAATATTGTTAAGATTTCCCTTTTGCCATTTTACGCTGAGTATTTTTTGAACATCCCTGAGAGTATAAATAGTGCAATAAAAGACCTGCACCTCGACCCAATAAAGGGGTCCGTAACAATGCCACTTGAATATTATTATTATTATTATTATTATTATTATTTTATTTTTATTATTGACCTGAAAGTTGATAATCAGCAATGCCATCGTAGCAAGACAGCTGCAGATACGAGAAGCCCTTATTAACCTGAAGGAGAAGACTAATTTATACACGCCGTCCAAACCAAAAATCCACGTGACCATCTGGCCAAACAGGACCAAGCAGCCAGAGAAAGAGACCGAGCAGCACACCCAAGGGGAGCTCCCTGCGAACGATGATATTCATTTAATACAATTCACGCAAAAGTCACATAAGACCAGACAAAAGCCAGACGTTCCGACGCCGGTAACCCAGTTTATATGAAATAAGACGCCATTCTCCCACTCCCTTAATTAGTCTTCCCAGTAACCCTGACGTGATAAGACTTATCAGAGCCTGAGAGAAACGATGTCTACATGTGCAAGAACTACCTACTGCCTTCGGATTTCCTGACTACACCACCCACTTACCTCGTCCTTGAAGGATATTACTTGTAATTTTGAACCCTGTTATCATTTAAGGTATCTCATAATAATTTCTTCCTACTTTACACGTTAAAATGAATATTAGACACTTACTTGCAGCCGAAGTAATGAAAAGAAAATACTGATTAGGGAGACTGAAAATTCTTATTACGTGACGTGTCAATAATTTACAATATTATATATACATACATACACACATTGTGTGTGTGTATATATATATATATATATATATATATATATATATATATATATATATATATATATATAATATTGCAAATAATTGACAGGTCACATAATAAGAATTTTTTTTTCAGTCTCCCTAATTAGTGTGTATATATATATATATATTACATATATATATATATATATATATATATATATAATTATATATATATATATATATATATATATATATATATATATATATATATATATATATAATATATATATATATATTATATATATATATATATATATATATATATATATATATATATATATATATATATATATATTATATATATATATATATATATATATATATATATATATTATATATATATATATTGTTACGACCTTATTTACGGCCGTAATTTCAAGGGTTCTTATCTCTACTCAGAATTTGCGGTCAGTAAAAATGTAACACAGCAACTTAGGAACAATAGAACAAACACCTCAACAAAAGTTACAATATTTATTTACAAACACACAAAAAGAGGTAATGGTTGGTAACAATAATAACCAAAATAAATGAATGTATAAATCAAGGGAAAACCAACCTTAAGATCTTTAAAAGATCACCTACAGCTAAATTAAACTCTAAGATAAGAAATAGGAAATAATAAATATGAAACTTCAGGCAGGTACCTTCCAAATAACTGGCCAGACAAAACTAACATAAGAAAATAAGTAAGGCAGAAGGAAGCAAGAGAAAATAAGAGGGGAAACTTAAAATTATTTCTACCTAATACATACAAACTAACTTAAGTTAATAAACAATACATTACAAAAAATAACCTTACAAATTGATTGAAAGGAATAATCACGAAAGGCTTAGTGAATCATCTTCTCAGGTCATACAAGATCCAGAAGACCGTACTGCAAACAAGGGTGTGCAAATCTACAGGTACCCCAGCGATCCACGATCGTCTTAATAGTTATAAAAATCTCATACCTGTAGAAAGCCCCCCTACTTGTCTCCACGAGTTCCAAGAACTCACTGACGCTGATGCAGAGGTCAACCAGGTCAAGCTGCAATGCCTACAGGCAACCCAAAATACCACGGGAACACCGAGGGTGGTAGCCTCCGAGATCCGGGACGTCAACGGATCTCGCACGCCACAAACTGCAACGTTCTCAGTAGATATAGGCCAACTCGTTCGGAATCCTTCCGAAGAACAAGGGAAGGGGCGTGGCTGACGAATGCCGCGGGTGACAAACACCAGCGATCACACACAAGGCAGCGAAGGATTAAAGAAGCCGTGATCCAAATCTCCAAATCTCCGTACAAAACTGCAGAAGTGACCAAAGTTTAAGTGGCAAAGCGTCAGGCTGTGAGGAGGAACTCGAACTAACTCTGTCACGAATCACCACCCTTACGATCAAGCCTTCCACTCGAGTCAACACAGCTCATAGGAGAGAAAAACAACGATCGTTAATACGGCACTTCAATGGTTCACTAATACCGGGGGAGAAGGCGGTAAACAAAGCAAAACTGCGAAGTCATACGACTCCCTTACAGAGTTCATCGAACTAATAAACGATACTAACTTGTAAAAAAAAAACTTAACCTAAAATAAGATCAAAAGGTTGGACAACTATTAACAAATTATAATTAATAAATTACTAATTTACTTTAATCTAATACCTTTCTCCCCCTACAAAAAATTTTTTAATCAAATAGAGTAAAATTTTTTATACAATTAAATCTTAAAATAGCATCAATCTTAAAAGTAAAGATAACCTTAATGTAAACATGCATAGAATTATCTAATAAAGCACACACAATTGTGCATTACACATTCTGAAATAAAAAGGTCGGCATTAAATATACCTCAATTAAACATACCAATATATAAACAGTCTAATTAAATACAAAGCCTGGAAATAAAATAAAAATTAATCGAACATAATTCTAAAGCGAAGAACAAAATGTACTAAATCACAGAAAATGATAAAGTTCTGAAATTCCAAAAGTTCTTGCTAAAAATTAAAGATATAAATGGCACAAAGACCTACCTATCAGCTAATAAGAAACTATTACTAATATAGAACTGAATATTTCTTACCCTAATACTTAAACTAAAAACAACACTGGCAAAAAAAAAACAGAATTATCATATAAATAAACGAAACAACCGAACAACGTCGGAACAAACCATAAAGTTAGCACTTGCTTTCACTCTAAATGAACACAAAGAGAAACGAGCAGGGCGCTCCGAGGCAGCAGGGAAAGACCAAACAAAAATTAACCACTTTACATAAACCTAGACAAGGTGTCCGGGATCTTATTATCAGATCCTTTAATATGTTTTTAATTACCAAGTTGAGCTCTTGCAGCTGCAAGGCCCAACGTAAAATCCTTTGGTTAGACCCCTTTCATCCGTTCAATAACACTAACGGATTATGATCCGTCCATACCTCCACTGGAAAAGAAAGATTAGTTAAGTATGGTTTAAAATGAGATATGGTAACGGATCAGGGCGAGAGCCTCTTTACTCAATAGTTGAATACTTACGCTCTGCCGTTAACAACTTTTGCTGTAGTAGGATATTGGGTACACCTCCTCGTCCTCACCCTTTTGAAAGAGAACGCCTCCAATGCCTACATCGCTAGCGTCAACAGCAATTATAAAGGGAGCTTGAAAATTCGGAGAAATCAAAATAGGTTTAGACATAAGAATAGTCTTAATTTTAATGAATGCTTCTTCACAACTCGCTAGTTCAAAATAAATTTCCTATTTTTTTTTTAGCAAAAGATCATTGAAGGGACTAGCAATGTCAGAAAAGTTCCTAAAGAACCTCCTATAGTATACCCGTCATACCTAGCACCCTTCGAACTTCTCGGACATTGCACGGTCTCTTTAGATTAGTTATAGCCTCGACATTAGCCTGTTTCGGGGCTATATGACCAGACCAACCTCATGACCCAGATACACAACTGTGGCCAATTACCAAATTCGCATTTAGCGAGGTTAATGACTAAGCCCGCAGCACGGAGAGCTTCAAAAACTTTACCCCCAACCTGAGTAATGAGGTTTTTCCAATCATTACTGTGAACAACAAGATCATCTATGTAGATCTCGGTACCTTCTAACCCACAGACCACACGGTTCATTAATCTTGAAAAGTACAAGCAGCATTCCTCATCCCAAAAGGCATGACCTTGCATTCATACAAGCCGAATGGGGTGACAAATGCTGAAATTTCTCTTGCTCGATCCGACAAAAGAACTTGCCAGTAGCCCTTGAGCAAATCCAACTTTGTAATATACTTTGCTGAACCAATGCGGTCTATGCAGTTATCAATTCTTGGAAGAGGAAAGGAATCATTTTTAGTATTGGGTATTAACTTTACGATAGTCCCACACACATCCGATACTGTCCATCGGATTTCTTCACCAATACTATAGGGAGCTCCAAGGACTAACAGAAGGTTGTATTAAATCATTCTTCAGCATATATTCTATTTCCTTATTGACTATATCCATTTTAGTGGGATTAGTCTATAAGGACTTTGTTTAATTGGTGAAGCTTCTCCCTACTACCACATCATGTTCAATTAAACTGGTCAATCCGGGGCGAATCTCTAACCAAATCTGAAAAAGAATGAATTAAGCCTTCCATTTCCCTTCTTTGATTTTGATCAAGATGCAATGCTTCAGATGCTCATCTAACCCATCCAAACATTGCACATTCTTGGATAGAGCATCTGAAGGTACTTGATTAATTATTTCCTCAGACCCATCAGGAAGCACCTCTGCCACCAAAGAAACCGATTCATACCCTGTTTCCAAAGGATCAGATCTACTAGAGATATAAGGTTTCAGTCTATTAATGTGAAAAATTCGACACTTTCGTTTGGTCCCGGGAGCTTCTATTTCATAATTAAGATCGGATACCTTCCTCAACACCTTCCAAGGCCCTTATACTTTGGTTCAAGGAAGTTATCCGAATCAGTACCCAACACCAAAACTAATTCCCAGGCTCAAACGACCGTGCTCGAGTTTTCTTGTCATAATTAAATCTTCATAGCAGCCTGAGAGCTAGCTAAATTTTCTCTAGCAAACTTCCAGGCGCTAGAAAGTTTTCCTCTAAGATTATCAACAAATTCACCCACGTTCGTCTCCTTTATTTGATCAGATTCCAAAACCTCATATAAAATTTCTAAAGAGCCCCGTATTTTATGTCCAAAGACTAATTCAAAAGGAGCCACGCCCGTGGATGAATTTGGATGATTTCTAAGAGCAAAGAGAGCAAAAGGAAGACCCTTATCCCATTCCTCTCCATGCTCATAACAAAATCTTCTTAAAATTGATTTAAGAGTTTGATGGACTCTTTCACCACTCCCTGACTCTCTGGGATGGTAAGGAACACTAGTAGTGTGCAGAATGGCCAGATCTGCACACTTACTTCGAAATTCCTTACTAGTAAAATTAGTTGCCACAATCAGTTTGTATCTTACGAGGGATCCCATACCTCGAAAAGAAAATTACCAACTGGTCAAATACAGCCTTAGATGTGACTTTCTTCATGGAATGGCTTCAGGAAATCGTGATGCCGATCCATCACAGTCAGTAAATAGATAAAACCTGTTCTAGTTTTAGGCAGAGGGCCCTACTATATCAAACTACCAGCTCATTAAATGGCTCCCCAATAGCTGGTATGGGATATAAAGGTGCTTTTACAATTGTCTGATTAGGTTTACCTACCACTTGGCACACTGGACATTCTTTCATTTATTGTTTTACTGACGATTTCATTCCTGGCCACCAAAAACATTTAGCCAACCTACGGAACGTCTTCCAGACACCAAAATGACCAGAGAATGAATCATCATGAGATAAATTTAATATTTGTCTCTGAAATTGAGAAGGCACCACTATTGCTCAATACGGGACATTTGGGGATCATTAGCAACCAGGGGACGACTCACCCTACATAATATGCCCCTTTTTATTTTTTTACCCAGAATCGAGGCTTCGTCAAGTCAGAAGTATCACCTAAATCAAAATTAAACTCTCTCTTCTGGGCTTCAATAAAAGCTGCTCGATCCCAATCGGGAATTACATTATCACTACTTACTACACTACTTACTACAGACCCGGGTCTTCCTACATCTACGTCTACCTCTAAACTACTTAAATTTAACTCTCCATCATTATTTAATAAGTCTGCAGCCCTTGCGGCAGCTCTAGTGGTAACCGCCACTGGACACTTATTGATTGACAATATTGGGAATAATTCCTGGCCATCACTATTAATCATATCATTTCCTAATATGCCATCAATACCAGCTATAGGAAGACTCTCGACAACGGCCAACTCGGTCTTTCCATAATACCCAGGGAATGACAACATTACCTCTACTAAAGGAGCTGAAACTATTGTGTTCGGGAAACCTCCCAGAACAATAAAGTTCCCTGAATACTTCACCAAACCTTTTAAACTGCTTTCCAGTACTAACGACCGAGCAGACCCTGTATCTCTCAAAAACCTAACATCAATAATGACTGAATTATAAATTACTGTTACAGGCCATATGTATTTATCATATCTTAGTCATTCCTGTGGATTATTATTTCCATCTCCGGGCATACTATTACCACCACTACCACTATTTATTATCGGTAATTTTACGTCAGGAGATGCACTTGGCATTAAAGCCACAGGATTATTCCTTTGAAGATAATTTGTTCTGGCGTGACACTGAGCTTGGAAATGACCGGGTTTATTACACCAGAAACAAGTCTTCATATTACTATTTCTCGTTCCAGAATTACCTCCATTGGAAAATACACGAGTACCAGGTTTACTCGTGAATTTTCCATTCTTACTAACAGGGAAATTATTCTGAACCACAGAATTCTTAGGCTATTATTATCACTCGTATTCCTTTATGAAAATTCGCTGACTTTACTACATTATTACTATTCATATCCTTGCTGGCGAAATTGCCTGAACCTGTTCTATGGGTCAAGACAAATTCGTCAGCCACTTGAGCTGTCTTACCTAAATTAGTGACCTTCAATTCTTCCAGATAAATTCTTAGTTCTTTGGAGCAAGATTTCTTAAACTCCTCCAAAAGCATGAGTTCTCTCAAGGAAGAAAAAGTGACAACTTGACGACTTTTCAACCAGTCGTCAAACTGTTCCTCCTTGAACCTGGCAAATTCTACATACGATAAGGAAGGATGTTTATTAAAATTCCTAAACTTTAACCTGTATGCCTCAGGACCAAAATCATAGGCTTTTAAAATTAGTGCCTTTACCTTGTGATAATCCCTGGCTATCCCTTCTTCCAAGGCATTCATTATATACCGGATTGCCTTGCCTACCAGTTTACACTGAATCAGCACTGTCCACATCTCTGGTGGCCAAGACAACCGAGCTGACACCCTCTCAAAGGCCTTGAAGAATTCAGGAACATTCCTTTCATCAAAAATGGGGGAGGGAACCAATTTTAATGCAGCCCCAATATTAAACCTATCAGGCTGACTACCTCGTGGGTGCTAAATTGGTTAGGAGCCCCCTGTAACCTAGCCATTTCCAAATTAAGGTTGGCCATCTCTATCTCAATGCCTCCTCACCCTCTCGTTCTCTGCATGCTCCAATTTCAACAACTCTATTTTTTTACAAATTAAATCATATTCCTGAATTTCCTTTGATTCAGAATTTACAGGCATTGTAGGCACTGCTGGCCCTAAATTCTCTTCAGTTAAGAAGGGGTTTGTGGTAATATTTCCTCTTGGAGGCAAATTGGCCGGACCTTCATAAATGACTCCAGTCTGAGGAGGATCATCAAATAACGAAAAACCTGCACCACCACTAATTCCATTATCATCTACAACTAACCTATCATCATTTCCTAATTCACTACCTCTATCACTAATATTTTCCCCAACTAACCCTTCAGCCTCAGCCAAACCTTGCATAACACTGTTCTTTACCATTATTAGTAACTTCCTCTTTGTATCCGTCATTTTGAACGGAATACCTAACCACCTAGCACAACTAACAAGATACTCCTTACCTAGTATGGGTAAATGCCTAATACAGTCGGCAGACCCTAAGAACTCTGCAGGACTAAACTCAAAGTCTTCCAAATTATCCATAGTGGTAGGAGAGAAAGGTATTTCCAAAAATAAATACTATAACCACCACTGAGGAGCGTTCTAAAGTCCCATCTACTGTGTACACCTGAGCGCAAATCCTGTCACGGTCGCCAGATTGTTACAACCTTATTTACGGCCGTAATTTCAAGGGTTTTTATCTCTACTCAGAATTTGTGGTCAGTAAAAATGTAACACAGCAACTTAGGAACAATAGAACAAACACCTCAACAAAAGTTACAATATTTATTTACAAACACACAAAAAGAGGTAATGGTTGGTAACAATAATAACCAAAATAAATGAATGTATAAATCAAGGGAAAACCAACCTTAAGATCTTTAAAAGATCACCTACAGCTAAATTAAACCCTAAGATAAGAAATAGGAAATAATAAATATGAAACTTCAGGCAGGTACCTTCCAAATAACTGGCCAGACAAAACTAACCTAAGAAAATAAGTAAGGCAGAAGGAAGCAAGAGAAAATAAGAGGGGAAACTTAAAATTATTTCTACCTAATACATACAAACTAACTTAAGTTAATAAACAATACATTACAAAAAATAACCTTACAAATTGATTGAAAGGAATAATCACGAAAGGCTTAGTGAATCATCTTCTCAGGTCATACAAGATCCAGAAGACCGTACTGCAAACAAGGGCGTGCAAATCTACAGGTACCCAGCAATCCACGATCGTCTTAATAGTTATAAAAACATCTCATACCTGTAGAAAGCCGCCCTACTTGTCTCCACGAGTTCCAAGAACTCACTGACGCTGATGCAGAGGTCAACCGGGTCAAGCTGCAATGCCTACAGGCAACCCAAAATACCACGGGAAATAACACCGAGGGTGGTAGCCTCCGAAAGCCGGGACGTCAACGGATCTCGCACGCCACAAACTGCAACGTTCTCAGTAGATATAGGCCAACTCGTTCGGAATCCTTCCGAAGAACAAGGGAAGGGGCGTGGCTGACGAATGCCGCGGGTGCACAACCAGCGACCACACACAAGGCAGCGAAGGATTAAAGAAGCCGTGATCCAAATCTCCAAATCTCCGTACAAAACTGCAGAAGTGACCAAAGTTTAAGTGGCAAAGCGTCAGGCTGTGAGGAGGAACTCGAACAAACTCTGTCACGAATCACCACCCTTACGATCAAGCTTCACTCGAGTCAACACAGCTCATAGGAGAGAAAAACAACGATCGTTAAATACGGCACTTCAATGGTTCACTAATCCGGGGAGAAGGCGGTAAACAAAGCAAAACTGCGAAGTCATACGACTCCCTTACAGAGTTCATCGAACTAATAAACGATACTAACTTGTTAAAAAAAAAAAAAAACAAAAAAAAAAACTTAACCTAAAATAAGATCAAAAGGTTGGACAACTATTAACAAATTATAATTAATAAATTACTAATTTACTTTCAATCTAATAATAATATAATATATTATATATATATATAATATATAATATATATATATATAATATATATATATATATATATATATATATATATTATAGATATATATATATATATATATATATATATATATATATATATATATATATATATATATTATATATATATAATCATATATATATATATATACTATATATATATATATATATATATATATATATATATATATATATATATATATATATATATTATGACTGGTAAAAATGTTCTGTAACAACAGAATTCCATCTAATAAAAAGGAGCCCATAAAAACACCAAAAATATAGAGAGGAAAGTACTATATTTCAGAGACTGCTGTCTCTCTTCAGGTATATGAATGAGAAAAGTTTACAGAAAAGGTGGTATTTTATACAAGAGATCCGTCAACAAGTAAGCCTATTTAGGTCACCCCAGCTGATAATCTTCCTTTAATCTTCTTAAGCGTTGGTTGAATAAACACTTCGTCGACGACATCCGAAATCCATGCTCCTTTTGAGATGTTCATTACCTGCTTCTTCTTTTATTAAGGCCGATTCCATCATTTGACTCTTGTACCCGGCAGTTGCTGCTATAAATTACACGTGACAAATTCCAGTTTATTCTATGGTTATGTTCATTTATATGGTTGAAAATAGCCGAGTTCTGTTGTCCATACCTAACTGACCGTTTGTGTTGTATTAATCTCTGGGGAAGTGATTTACCTGTAAATCCGATGTAAGATTGGTCACAGTCTTGGCAAGGGATCTCATAGACCCCAGAGTCCTTGGGAGATGTCTTTTGTTGGACGTTAATCAGGGATTTGGCTAAGGTGTTTGGGTAGGTAAATGCAAAAGGGTTGGATTTCCCAAGGGTGTGCGTTACTCTTTTAATCGTCTCCAGGTGAGGAATTTTTATTTTATTTTTGGGTGTGTCTCTGGTCTTGTCTTTAGGGGGTCGGTAGAAAATTACGTTTGCTTTTTGAATTGCTTTCTCAATTAAATGGTCAGGATACTTTAAAGATGAAAGTTGCTTGCGAATTAGTTCAAATTCTTTTTCCAGGAAATCTGGGGAACAAATTCGTAAGGCTCTTAAGAATAGGTTGCTAGCTACGCCCGTCTTGATAGTAATGTCGTGATAGCTAAAGTAGTGAATATATGAAAGTGAGAACGTTGGTTTTCTGTATATGGTAAATTTGTATTCTGTCGTGTCTCTGATTATTAAAACATCAAGAAAAGGAATTTTGTTGTCTGTTTCCCATTCAACTTTAAATTTGATGCGGGGCACTAATGCGTTTAATTTTGAGAGGAATTCATTAAAATTACCCCACCTATTATCAAAAAAAATGTTAGAATATCATCCACGTATCTCAGCCACAGCATGTTTTTGGGTTTTATTGCATTTATTACTGTAGTTTTCAAAGTATTCCGATGTACAGATTGGCTAAAAC
>NC_061089.1:77928361-77935861 GCF_015104395.2 Macrobrachium nipponense
GATAATTAGAAGAAGGGGAAATGAAGGTCGTAACAAATTTCAAAGTGATTTTGTAGGCACGAATTAAGCATTATACTTGAATGCAGTCATTACAACTCCCTGACCATTTTAAACAATACCTAATATTGCATCTGCTTGTATATGTAGGGATATGAACTTGAAAAAAATGACAATACGTGTATAATCCCTAAATCATATAAACTATGAATCTATTTAAACTTTCTTTTCAAATCGCCGAAACCTGTTAATTGTATATAATAATGTTTGATAACTAAATTTATTTCAAGTTTCAGCGTACATAATTTTCGAAAAGCTAACCTATAAGACCTAAATTGAACCCATGTCATAAAAAAATTTACACAAAACAAAGTGTATTTGACAACCTCTATGCGTTGACTAATTAAACGGTTTTTATGTAATTGGAGATTTTCCACTGAGGATATATTCCTGTACATGGATATTCCATTTCCAGTTTAGAATTAGCCAACCCAATGCACATTCGGAGCCAAATTAAGGTAAAATAATGAAATCCACAATGACATGGTCTCTCTCTGCAAGCTTGTAGTACTTGTGAATTCATTCCATGGTAAAAACACCAACAACAAAAGAAAGAAGTGATTCTAAAGTAAAAGAATTTCACGAGATCAATAAAAAACACACTCGGCAAGTTCTATTGAGTCTCTCGCAGCAGCCTTCTCTTACAAAGAAATAGCAACACCCTCGAACTCCATATTCTCATTTCACAAGATCAACCAGAAAATTCAATACAGGCCAACTCATATTCTTACTGTAGAGGTAAACATTGTTGATGTGGAACGAAGGAGCACCACTAGGCAAAATAAACACAAAACCATTTTAGCAAAACTCAAACGTCATCAAGAAATATCAAAAGCGTTCACAAACACAAACAGAGAGACCTTGAATTTTCTCCAAACAAATATTTACAGGGATTTTCGTCTTGTAGCTCAGATACAAACTCTGAGGCAAGACTTGTAAAGCCTTTCACGGGAACTTGCGAAAAGTTCCATCATCAAAGGAAAAAGTGTGTTGTTGGGTACACAACTGAAACACAACTGAACCTCACTCTCTGAAAGATTCGTCATTCAGCTGCATTCCGTTTCGTTCCAGTTAAAAAAAAATCTATTCGGTGCCTAAGTAATTTCAATACGTTACCTAAATCAGACAATCTAATTAAACAACATAACTATTTGAAATTCTATATATTTAAAATAATTTCTCATGTTCCTTAAAAAAATGAATACGAAAACTTTATATCGTCTATCACTTAAAAGTGAACTGAGGATAACTATTCTTGAAGGAAGCGGAGAATTATTTTTGGAATCTAATTTAATTTGATTATTTTGTTTTTGCTTATGTGTACGACATTAGTACTATTAGCTTTGAACTCTCTTGGCATATACTACATTGTGTGTAGAATGTTGGTATATTATGGACCTGCGATACTCAAACAAAATCGCAAAATATAACCCTTACCTTGGAACAATAGAACCAAGTGTGATTGTTAAAATCGTCAAAATTTAAAATGGCCTTATGGTACAATGAATGATTCCATTGGTAATAAATCAATAAAACAGATGTCCATGCAACGCTATTATTAAAATTAAGTTAAAAACCACATTTTAAGTAAATGTAAATGATATCTGCATTTATTTCCTTAATAATGTAAGGAATTATCCTGCATGTTTCTCGTGGGTGTCTTTAGTTAAGCGGTCCGTTCGCACACGTTACCTGCATAGTTTCAAATATACGACAGTATAGGAATATAGCTGCCATCATAAGTTATCATCGTCAGTTTCCAGTGACTAACGATATTCCACTAATGCCACTGGGCATTAAAACACACGGCATGTTTCAAAATCTAATCACACCATCTTATTCGACTTCCGAAATACAGAATCCTCACGTAACTACATTATGTAATTCTTTCTACATGAATCTAATTCAAATTAACCCAGTGTTCGAAGTATGCATTTGATAACCCTAGCTACAACAGCCTAGTCAGAAGTAGAATGCTTTACACACCGTCGTATCTTTTGCATGAATGGAAATTGAAACCATTAAAAAACCAACAAATATCTTATGCTGACGATTATATTGTACCTAACGATGACGACTCAACGAAAATAAATATTCAGGAAATTAGCAGAACAAAAGAACTTTAATGCACTACGTCAGACTTTTAATTATGTAATGTACACCTTTTATTCACCAAGACAAAATATCTAACGCGGCCAAGTTTATGCTGATTAATCATTCTGAGCGCTTCCAAAAAACGTCTGTGTTCATTATCGCTTTATCATTAAGGTTTCTGCTATTTTTAAAGGAAACTGAAAAGCAATATTGTTACCGACAACATTTCATGCATACAACAGAGTGAGGAGCAATTAATTTTAAGATACCTACTCCCCACACAAACGCACACACACACGCATGCATGCATCACACAGACATATATACAGATATATATATATATATATATATATATATATATATATATATATATATATATATATATATATATATATATATATATATATATATATATATATATATATCAATTCAAGCTACAAATGTCCTTTAATATCTAAATTCACTTTACCTCCCAAATGATATATTTTCATATAGTACCGAAGGGGAATTTTAAGTTGATAACAATTTCGTCCCCCCATGGGATCGAACCACCGTCCAGGTGGACGGGAACGAAATCAAGACAATCAGTGACGCTATCCAATCGGCCAACAGAGACGCTATAAGTTCATATCGATTCTGACCTTACAAATCACCCTCGATCTGGATGCTTCGTAATTAGAATCGATATGAAACCCCGTCTACCATGTTGGCCAATTCGAGCGTTTTGACAGAACGTAGCCTTTTGTTATGAATAATTATCACATCGAACCGTGATCCATTATATATCAATTCAAGCTACAAATGTCCTTTAAATATCTAAATTCACTTTACCTCCCAAATGATATATTTTCATATAGTACCGAAGGGGAATTTTTAAGTTGATAACAATTTCGTCCCCCCATGGGATCGAACCACCGTCCAGGTGGCACGGGGACGAAATCAGGACAATCAGTGACGCTATCCAATCGGCCAACAGAGACGCTATAAGTTCATATCGATTCTGACCTTACAAATCACCCTCGATCTGGATGCTTTCGTAATTAGAATCGATATGAAACCCCGTCTACCATGTTGGCCAATTCGAGCGTTTGACAGAAACGTAGCCTTTTGTTATGAATAATTATCACATCGAACCGTGATCCATTTATATATCAATTCAAGCTACAATATATGTACCGAAGGGGAATTTTTTAAGTTTGATTAACAATTTCGTCCCCCCATTGGGATTGAACCACCGTCCAGGTGGACGGGGACGAAATCAGGACAATCAGTGACGCTATCCAATCGGCCAACAGAGACGCTATAAGTTCATATCGATTTTGACCTTACAAATCACCCTCGATCTGGATGCTTTCGTAATTAGAATCGATATGAAACCCCGTCTACCATGTTGGCCAATTCGAGCGTTTGACAGAACGTAGCCTTTTGTTATGAATAATTATCACATCGAACCGTGATCCATTTATATATCAATTCAAGCTACAAATGTCCTTTAATATCTAAATTCACCTTTTACCTCCCAATGATATATTTTCATATATGTACCGAAGGGCGAATTTTTAAGTTGTAACAATTTCGTCCCCCCATGGGATCGAACCACCGTCCAGGTGGACGGGACGAAATTCAGGGACAATCAGTGACGCTATCCAATCGGCCAACAGAGCGCTATAAGTTCATATCGATTCTGACCTTACAAATCACCCTCGATCTGGATGCTTTCGTAATTAGAATCGATATGAAACCCCGTCTTACCATGTGGGCCAATTCGAGCGTTTGACAGAACGTAGCCTTTTGTTATGAATAATTATTCACATCGAACCGTGATCCATTTATATATCAATTCAAGCTACAAATGTCCTTTATATCCTAAATTCACTTACTCCCAAAATGATATATTTTTCGTATATGTACGAAGAGGAATTTTAAGTTGATAACAATTTCGTCCCCCCATGGGATCGAACCACCGTCCAGGTAGACGAGGACGAAATCAGGACAATCAGTGACGCTATCCAATCGGCCAACAGAGACGCTATAAGTTCATATCGATTCTGACCTTACAAATCACCCTCGATCTGGATGCTTTCGTAATTAGAATCGATATGAAACCCCGTCTACAGTTTGGCCAATTCGAGCGTTTGACAGAACGTAGCCTTTTGTTATGAATAATTATCACATCGAACCGTGATCCATTTATATATCAATTCAAGCTACAAATGTCCTTTAATATCTAAATTCACTTTACCTCCCAAATGATATATTTTCATATATGTACCGAAGGGGAATTTTTAAGTTGATAACAATTTCGTCCCCCCATGGGATCGAACCACCGTCCAGGTGGACGGGGACGAAATCAGGACAATCAGTGACGCTATCCAATCGGCCAACAGAGACGCTATAAGTTCATATCGATTCTGACCTTACAAATCACCCTCGATCTGGATGCTTTCGTAATTAGAATCGATATAAAACCCCGTCTACCATGTTGGCCAATTCGAGTGTTTGACAGAACGTAGCCTTTTGTTATGAATAATTATCACATCGAACCGTGATCCATTTATATATCAATTCAAGCTACAATATATGTACCGAAGGGGAATTTTTAAGTTGATAACAATTTCGTCCCCCCATGGGATCGAACCACCGTCCAGGTGGACGGGGACGAAATCAGGACAATCAGTGACGCTATCCAATCGGCCAACAGAGACGCTATAAGTTCATATCGATTCTGACCTTTACAAATCACCCTCGATCTGGATGCTTTCGTAATTAGAATCGATATGAAACCCCTAACCCCCCGTCTACCATGTTGCCAATTCGAGCGTTGACAGAACGTAGCCTTTTGTTATGTAATAAATTATACATCGAACCGTGATCCATTTTATATATCAACTCTCAAAGCTACAAATGTCCTTTAATATCTAAATTCACTTTACCTCCCAAATGATATATTTTCATATATGTACCGAAGGGGAATTTTTAAGTTGATGCACCGATTACATGTGATGAAAACCTGTTCTTAAAAGAATATCAAAGAAGAGACAAAACAAAAAGATGAACTTGGCCACAAATCAATGTGCGAAATCAGTTATTACAAAGAGTATGAGAACATAAATAATAGTGGTTAAAATACAGTAATGCAAACAAACAAAAATTACGAGCATTTCTGAAATACAGCCAGGTTTAGTGTGAGTGTGTTTACTTTTATGCATTATATGTCGAAATATAAAGTCGAAATATATTCTATATTTAAAGTGAGAGCGCATTTAAAAAATGAGACCTTGCATCTGCCTATCCAATTTATTAAAAGATTCTAACTGATGCAAAAAAATTGCTCACTCATGTAAAGCAGGAATGACAATAAAAACAAGTAACCTAAAAAAAAAAAAGTAACCACTGTACTGCAAATGCATTAATCAAAATTAGTACGTTTATCTCAAACGTCCGTCAACAAGACTAATGATATAATCCTTTAACCTTTGTGGCCGCCCTAAAGTGAAAGTAATTAACCTATCCACAGGAGAGGAAATTCTAACATTCCGCCGGACTTTATAGTTTTTTTTAGGGAAATGTCCTTCTTCATATGAATTTATCTTCATTGCAATATTCTGCAATGCTTCAGAGTTCCTCCCTTTATTAATAACATATTGCAAAACCAGAAAGTGTGCGGTGAATAAATTAAAGCTCCTTAAATCATGACATGTTATAAGCATATTTGTTTCTAATTCGCCTTTCACTGGCTGTCACAAGTAGTAGCCCTAATAACATAACACAACTAAAATTTTGAAAACATTGGGACTGCTAAATTTTGTACAATATTAGCTAGGATAGTCCACCAGCTAACTATGCCTAAATTATGTAAATGAAAAGGAGATAAAACACATCTAGCATTAACTCAATTTCACGTTTGTAAACCGTAACACTCTTTTAGTTTAACATTTTTTTCTGGAGTATTTGTCTCGAAGATGTTATAGTACAGAAATATTTTGTATTATACTTTACATCATAGGCTGACGCATGATATGGTGATGGAGAACGTTATAAACTATTTCCCATTGATTGTCAGGAAAGTTTAAGGGAAAATCTGCTACGTGAAACGAGTATTAAGACCCCTATCTATAAGTATTGGAATTCATATATGAACTCAAATGTCGATTTGAAAGAATATAGGAATTCATTTTAATTGATTTTGCAATTAAAGGAAGTTGACAGCATAATATTGTGTCCTATAGTTTTCTTCGGGTGAGGACGGAATCTAGTGCATTTATTCCGTAGCCAAAAATTTGTTATAGCAGACAATTTTTGAGAAACAATAAGAGAGAATGATAAACTTATGCTCATTTGTTGCATTTAGAAACAATGTATTCATGTAATATAAAAATAAGATTCGTTACCAATAATGATTTTAAAGATGTGTAACAGTATTCCTCAAATTCATATATAATTCTGTTTCATGTCTTCGTAAAGGAAATGCTCAAGAGAAAAGTCCGAAACGATTCGATTCGGAAACAGATCACGTTCACTAATCGGACTCAGTCAAAGGAATTGCACTGAATTCAACGAAAGCTTCCGAAACATAAGAAGTGAGGCGAATCAAATGACCTCCTTTAATGTCAAAAAATATTTCAATTTTCTTTCAGTTCTGTACCGCCTGAAACGACGAATAGCTCTAAGCTAGTTTCAACGAAAATCAGATAATCTACTCATTCAGAGGGCAATCCATTTCAAATGGTAATTTACAGTGAGAGTCCATAGCGAAGGTGCTAACCTGTTCTGTCTATCTCTCTCAATAACAACCTTTAGCAATACAAGACCCTCTATCGGACAGTTAGATAACTTTTCAGTAGAGAGAGAGAGAGAGAGAGAGAGAGAGAGAGAGAGAGAGAGAGAGAGAGCCCGCAGGACAATCACTAATTTAGTAGAACGGATCTGTTTCCGCCAGCGACTGTGGTACGCTTTTGCTTGTGATAGTTATTCATTTGAAGTTAGAGTGATTAACAGCTTTAAAAATGTGGGAGGCATTTCCACCAGGTGAACTTGAGATGGGGAACGTAAGGAAGAAATGTTAAAAAACTCAAGAGAAAGAACATAGTCACGAATTGAAGGAATATCTAAAAAGTACAGAGCATACTTGTGGTTCTTTAAATTGATTTGTTATATCCTGGAAATCTTTACCACTTTCAGAAATATACATGTTTATCTGTGGTATTCGATACTCAACGAATATTTATAATTCTTTATGATATAATTTTTGAAAGCTCAATTTCAAAGTCGTACATCAAGGTTACATATTATTGTTGTTTGAGTGCACTTAAGTCACCTACATAATTGTCATCCTTTTCATACTAAAGA
>NC_061089.1:77940861-77943361 GCF_015104395.2 Macrobrachium nipponense
TTGTGAGAGATTATAAGTCCCAACGTGTGGACGCTGCATTTACTTTTCTCCAGGCCAGTACGAGCCTCTTTGTAAATAAACAGCTGTAAAGTAACTAGTTGAGTTTCTGGCGACCTTTTCCTCTAAAGAAATTATCACTAACTATCAGTTTTACGGTAAGTTCAATTAATTTCATCTTGTCCCCCCTCCATTATTTCTGTTTACGTATCGAGCCTCTCTCTCAAGGCCGGACTCATACGTAAAAGTGGCAACTCTTGCCAGTCTCCTGGCTTGTAAATCAAGTAAAAGTGACGACTGCTTGCCAGCATCGAATCTGGGCTTGCTTAAAAAAAGCTTGTAAATCGTGTTATCCCTTGTAAAACGAATGTAAATGTTTTTCAAAGCGAAAAAAAAAGCACACTTGCAGGGGAAGAAGACACACTGGCTCACGGTAAGGTATACCATTCATTAATATGATTATTTTATAACAAATGTTAGCTTAAGGTACGTTTAAGTATTTTTATTTACGAAGTGGTTAAAAGAGTGTAGTTAGAAATCTTATTATTGTAACGGCGAACGCGCCAGAGCTTTATTTTAGCGACGAGACAACAATTTGCCCCGCGAATTCTCTGTTACTTTGTACTGTCCTCGTCGGACGAGACAGAGCACGTGTGTAGAATAGATGCCAGAAAGAACCAGATCAAAACTAGGAAGTGCTTTCCCAGGGTTTATTGCTGTGTTGGAAAGCCTAGCTAGTTAGGAGTGTTTTACTAATAGTTACGGCAAAAGAAGTGTACAATACTTTTGTCTGTGATATGTTAGGGAATTCATTTTAACTTAGTTTTCATTCCAAGTGTTGGTAACCGCTCTCTCAGCTTCGCGCACGTGCACTCTCATGCCTGCCAGCCAACCTTCGGCTCACTCACAGCGGCAGCCATGTTTGTTATCTCTTTAAGCATTATCTAAACAATTTAAGCAAAGTAACGTATGTCTCGAAGTTTTAACGTAAATAATATAAATCTCAGTACTAGTATCTATCGTTCTGCCAGAGAAATTAACGTAATTCGCCTTGAATAAGAAATTAGAATTTTGTGTTGTAAATCGCTTTCGCATTTACAGAGAATCAGCTGATTCGCCATCTCGGCTAGCCCGCGCTGCCCAACACGCTCACACGTTTCACCTAGCATCGTTCAATCGCTCGCGGAGCGAAAGTTTCATTTCACTTCGCACTAAACGTAACCTTTTCTTTTTACAATTGTTTGCTAACATTTCCATTTTAAAATCATTACCGTCAATTCACTGTTCAAAGGGACCTAGTAATCTTACGTAAAGTTAACGTAAATCTTCAAGTAGGATAAATTACAAGAATTGTTAACGCAAAACGCGTCTTTGTAAAATTCATATTGAAACGCAAATCCTTTCATAAGCGCAAGCCGCTACCACTTAACGTAAAAATCATTCACCGCGAGCGCGTTATCATTTTCATAAAACGTTATCCAAAGCAATTCTTTCATTACATGTTAATGTAAGTAGATAATTTAACGCAAGTTGCGTCATATTAAACTAACATTAGTAGTTCAATTCAATATAAGGGAGCATTCATATATCATTTTTCACCCTCTCCGAGAGAGAGAGAGAGAGAGAGAGAGAGAGAGAGAGAGAGAGATAGAGAGAGAGAGAGAGACAGAGAGAGAACCAGAACCCAGTATTCATGAAGCCAAGAGTACTACATCTTACCATTAATTATAGCATGCAGAATTAACATTATTTTAGTCTCTTGTGTCTTTCATTTACACGTGATACGTACGCGCCTGTGTCCATTGCAGTTTGCAAGCATTTATTTATTTCATTTATCGAGTACTTCAGCGAGGGACTGAGCATTTCTAAAATTTCCATTACCTGTCGTTGCCCGAGTGGTCTTTTCATTTTCTTTATCCCAAAAGACTTGCGTATACCGCAAGCACAACCCGCACAGTGTGCCACGCAAATTCATTACTTCCAGACAGGGAAGTCGTTACCAGTTTAGGACTGGCCACCACCAGTGCACGTCAGGTCTTACCATTTTACAGTGCCACTAATTCTTGACACTGTCCATCGACTGGCTGCTGAAGTACTCCCACCTTTTACTTTCTCTCTTACACTATTACCCTCTGCCATGAACAGAGTACCATTTCACTTCAGTATATTTAAGTATACTGCATGTAGTGTCCGGGACACACCAGCACGCTACCAGTGCCCAAAAAGGAACGCCTCCTCATAAGTGCCATTGCACCTGTACAGGCCGTACAGGTAGCCATTCAACCTGTGTGTCCGTCCTTACGGAACGCCCAATTGATTAGTGTGTCCGTGTACAAGGGTCAGTGATCCTTCGGAACACTCAACAAGGGAACGCCTCCCGAAGTGCCGCAATACCAGCCCTAAGTACTGTCAAACCTGCGTGTCCGTCCTTACGAAACGCCCAATCCATTAGTGAATCCGCTATCCCGGATCACCCAATCAAGGGAACGCCTCCCAAAGTGCC
>NC_061089.1:77955861-77958361 GCF_015104395.2 Macrobrachium nipponense
CACTCTCATTTTATATACAAATAAATATGTGATACATAATGTGTGTATGTGCGCGTGAGTATATGTACGTATGTATGTAATATCCTTATCACCTCCAGGCAATATATATCAACAATACCATTTATCCATCACAGGAAGATTTCTACTTATTTCCAATTTATCGGGAAAAAACTTTCAAATGTATATTTTTTTCTATATCTGATGAAAGTATACACGCAAATAAATGATAATAATGCTTTCTTCAAACGGATTTTTTAATGAGTTTCTATTAATAAAAAATTGGGGGATATAAGAAAACATCAATAAAAGGACGGCAATTATCATGCCTTGCGCGCACACACACACGCGCTCGTACAAACACAAATGTTACAACTATTCCCTATGGAGTCGAGCAACAGAAGGTCAAAGGAAAGTCAGACTATAATTCGGAAAAAAATTAGAAATTATATTTGGCCGCACTCGTAGTACGTAAGCAGTTCAGCTTTAAGACGCAACCAGGAAAAATATCTTATTTCCTGGGAATTTGGGGATCCAATACAAGGAAGTAAATCTAATCCCAAGCGAAACGTGAAGCGAGCATCGATGGAAGTGATTTTTGATATTTCTGGAAATCATGTCTTCGAATTTACTTCATTAGAAATGGGATCTCTGAAAGCTTCTCTTCCACCTGGCGTCTTTTGAGATTGCATTACCCATTTTTTTTAAAGAGAAATGAAAGCTTTCATTGGTTAGCATTTTCTACGATATTTCGAATTTACTTATTTATTTTCGTTACCAATTCTTTGCATGCTTTCGTAGTTTATTGCCAGTTGTACTGAAATAATTACATACTCTGTTGCATTTTCGAGTACGTCCTGCAGAGTAAGGACAATCAGTTCAAATATTAAAATTAACGTTATACTTTTTACGTAAAAATGCAATACACATTAAAATAAATGCAACTTTTTATCATGATTTACCTAAAATAACTTGAGCCCAAAACAAAGAGACAATTTGAGAAACAATCAAATGGCAATTATTAATAGTCATAGGAGGCGATGATATATATGTTTATATTCTACTTGCAATTCCCTACTTATAAACTTAGGGCACTTACAGCAATGTTTATAATAAATGTCTTTTTTCATCGTGACTTATTTTATTTTCCAAAGTTCCCCTTACCATAAATTAAGCTTTTCTTCAGTAAAACACCAGTCTAGCCTATTATGAGCCTTAATCTTATTTTTCGTAAAGAAAAAAAAAATAAATTAACGCATGAAATTAGTTTTCGTATTTCGAAATTCAAGTGAACCAGACTTGATTAGCCCGCTAAGGGTACGTAGCAGATTCACTTAATTTCTAAAGCCTTTCTTGACAGTGTTTGAACCACTTATTATTAAATTAAGGCGCCTTATTGCTTAGGTTTTTTGGAAAACAAAAAATCGAGAAAAATATCTGAGCAATTTTTATGGAGCGGGATTATCCTTTAATTATGAAATTACTTGACTTTTCAGTACCACAAAGCATGGCTGATTATAATAACTTTTGTTTTCTTTTTTACTCGTCATTTCTTTTTTTTTTTTTTTTTTTCTTTCTTGTTTCTAATAAACAGAGAGAATCAACTAACCTCTCAGGATAAAGAAACTCAGAGCCTTTCTTTGCTCAGTTTGACGAACATTTAGCATTTGAAAATTTAAGCACATCTTTAAAAGAACTGTAATATCATACACCTTAACCACAAAAAATAGAGATAGCCAGTAAAGGTGAATGTAATGATTCAGACAACCCTATAGGGCGAGAAAAAGAAGATAAGGTAAAGCTTGCCGCACACTGAGCCCGAACGGACGCGCCCGAACAGAACCGAAACGTCCGATAGAAATCGAAAGCATGCCTTCTTACCTGACAGCGCACACTGGGCCAGAACAGAACGGAACCGATGCAGTATTCTTTGAAAGATATTTTTTCTGAAGCGTCGGTGGCGTCTGACAGGCTGCGCATGCTTAGAACGACTGCAGCGGTTGTTTTGGAGAGGGTTGCGGAGGAATTCGGAGGTTAGTGTGATAGCAACAATTTGGTTCGTGTTTGTTAACTATAATAATTGTTTTCACAAAAGCAATTATTGTGAACATTCATTAGGTGTGTAAAAATGAATATTGTTGAAAGAATGCAAAACAGCGTGCCTACGGAAAGTTATTCCGGTTTATTTTTGTTAACATAATAATTGTTTTCACAAAAGGAATTATTGTAAACAATTAATAAAGTGTATAACATTAAATATTATTTGAAATCTAACTTTTTATTACATACCTGAGTATAACAGCTATAGTTCCTCTGTTGAAATACAGCTTCTTAAGTTTGTATCTTGTTTGCATATGTCTGCTTCTATATGTAATAGTAGTTCACAAAATTTTTCGTAGCTCATACGGAAATATTGGAAGAACTTTATGTTGTCCCGTTTTAAATGTGGAAATAATGTTTTATATTCCCCTTCTCCCTCCCTTGATTGGCATATATTATGTAT
>NC_061089.1:77963361-77968361 GCF_015104395.2 Macrobrachium nipponense
ATACAACAAACACCACGAAGACGAAAGGAAAGCCCACCTTGGTATACTGCGAAGAGGAACCACCCCCCTAGCACCATATAACAAAATAACAGCAAGAATTTACTGCAAGCCAAATCTTACGGCCTCACTGGTAATGAAAAATAGTACGGCTCCATCGACGGAGAAAGAGGTTGAATCTGATATAGTTTACAAGTTTGTCTGTGCTGACGAGCAATGTCAGTCCCCCCAAAAATGCTATATCGGACACACAACAACTACACTCAAACGTCGCATGCAGGCCCACAGAAACCAAGGTGCTATTCACCAGCACTTTGTGGATACCCACAATAAAAAACCATCCTTGCAAGAACTTCTCACAAACACCAAAATAATCCACAAGGAAGGCAACTACAATCGTTTATTGATATCAGAAGCCGTCAGCATCGCCACACATCGCCCAAACTTAACATCCAACGCGAGGCAGACCGATCTTTGCCCTCGTGTAGGAGGGCAGCCCTCACCCGCGTGGAACAAGACCACTACCACGCGGACAGGAGCGCACACTGACATTTTGTTAATTAAACATATATAAAATTAACTTAATAATGAAATTTTTTTAATGTTAAAAATTTGTAAATCTAACATTAAAATTTACTTTTTTCAACTTTTGGATATAATTAATTTCTGTTAACATATTTATTTATTTGTCTTATTTTGTTTCACTATAGTCTTTTGTAAATATTTAAAACTAGGTATCTGGCAATTGTACTACCTTTCCGTCCTCATGACGTCACAAAACGCATGTAGGCTCATATTTGTATCAGTACGCTTGATAACGTCAATACGTATAGGTTGACGAAAACAGCTGTCGCGTTTTTGTAAAAATACTGGAGTAAATGGAAGAACCCTATTATGTGTCCATTAGTAACCTGAACAATGAAGTGAAGAAAATAATTAGAAAATATGAATCAATTTCAAAAAAAGCTGGTAAACAGTGAAAAAGCCATTCTATTCAATGAATGTTGTATCCGTGAAAAATTGTGCCCTAGAATATATATATATATATATATATCTATATAATATATATATATATATAATATATATATATATATATATATATATATATATATGGTATGTATTATATATGTGTATATATGATATGTATGGTATATATATATATTATATATATATATATACTATATATATATATATATATATATTATATATATATCTAATATTAAATATATATTGCTTCATTTAAATAGTGAGACCACACTAAAACGTTTGGCCTGATACAATGTGCTAGGAGTTTATAAAAAGAATTCTGATTCCCTTGAGAATGTGCTGTAAAAATATGTATTCTTATACTTCATATACATTGAATTAAATCTAAACGTGGACCAAAGCTCTATATTAGATATTTTTCCTACAAATATAGTGTTTGGATGATTTCTTTTATGACGCAAATTATCTTACCAAAAATAAATAAATAAATAGATACATTACAGTTCATTATCAATGACAGCGTCTAAGCATTATTCTAATAATATAGCACTAATGAGCTCCCGGAAAAATAACCTAGTCGATAGCTTCGGTTTTAAAATAACCAATATTCATTCCAATATTCAGACATCTTCCGTAGGGGAGCCGATAACAATGAACACTACATTAAACAAGAGAAAGATGCCAGAATCCTCACAATACTTGCCGTATATAGAACAGTGGATTGGAGATGCCTTTCCTCATTAGGGAATGTTTTGCGTAATTAGAACTGTATGGAATACGGTAATCAGAAAGATTCCTAATTTCATCAGGCTTTGTCAAGTCTTTCAAAATTGGCGGATACAATATACGTGGGTATACATCCACACGTCTTTGTCTAATAAAAAGTTTATTGGTTTTTCCTTAGCCATATCTACAATTTTTTTTAAATTTATTTCTTGAAGAAATGTCTTCCTTTTTCCCGCTAGTATGAGAAATGATATTAATTATTGTTCCACTCTTCCATCTTAGTCAGAGAAAATATAGTTTTGTTCCTTTTTTGATTAGAGTAAAATAAATTGTTTCACTGTTTACAAGCAAAAGCGTAAGTATCAAACTTTTTTCAACTACCTTGCATATTACCTGAATTCCATGTATTCTATACATGTTACATTTTTAAAAAATCCAAAATTACTTTTTGCTTAATTTATTAATTTGTAGTGTACCTATATATCTATCAGTCATCATTAAAGTATGGTAACATTTTATTTCTGAGAATATTAACTTTCGATTAACATTTTAGCAAAACACTTATTTACCTTCAATGTAGCTTTGAATACTAATAGAGATGCATACGGTCGTAGATGTGAATTCTGTGTTTCTATCGAGAACAGAATAAACGTTGTTTTACTTCGAAAAGTTTATGGAATATGGGGAAAAAATATTTGGATGAAACTGTCGGCCTAATAGCGCGCCGTATTTACTTTAGCCTTCGACTTTCCCCAAACAAATATAATTTGTTGCCACAGAGACAACACTCTATGGGAGCAAAATAATATATTTATGAAAGTAAAAATAATATATTCTAAAGCATTTTAGAACTGACAACTGCAAGTGAAATTAGTTCGCTCTTTGAGGTTACAAGTTAGTCTATAATATTACAAAATAATTGTACCAGTAAAGTAACAACGGTAACTTTACAAAAGAGTACGTAAAACTAAGATAATTAGCGTCGATGACCACAGTCGCTGGTACACTACGCCGAATGAATTAATCAACCATTAAATCACTGAGATTATTGCATTATTCCACTCAATTCACAACACACGGGCTACATTAAATAAAATCTATAATGCCTGAAAATGTTGTAATGATTGTTGAAAGTCAAACCGTAATCGCTGTCACTTCAAGGACTTTTGTTTTCCATGTAACGGCGAGTTTTGTTATTGGTCACCCGGAATAAGCTCTGAAAATGAAACACAAATCGTACCTTCATGAAACTCCAGCATACTTTTATGCAAACTTTCATTAAACAAAATTAGCGTGATAGATAATTACGATATTTTTCCCACACTTTTCCTTTAGCTATCGTGTCTAACTTTTCCCAGGCGATGACATCTCTACCAATCTCTCTCTCTCAAAAAAAAAAAATAAAAAAAAAAATAAATAAATAAATAAAAAATCGGAAATTGTCTTTAAATTAGCCCGATCACGCACTATAAACTAGAAGACAAAAATATGATAAAATTCATGCGGCCGTGTTAAGTATGCTTTATATTTTACATCAGTCAACAAGTAAGGACCGGCATATTATCTGCATGGAAAAGCCCGCTCAATTTAGTTAACTGTTTTTATAGTCAGGGATAATCATATAAAAAGAAAGTTACGCATTTCTCTCTCTCTCTCTCTCTCTCTCTCTCTCTCGTAGTAGCCATCTTGCTTGGTGAGACGTACCCGCGTGAGTCACAATAATCAACAGATATCACAAGTTTAACATACGACTGAATTTGAGAAATATCTAGAAGTGTTCGTGAACTATCGGTGATAAGATTAGTGTGAAAATAGTAGGATAAAGCGTCTTCTAAGTTAGTTTATCAAGTGTAATACTATAAATCAGAACAAGATGGCAGTAAGTTCCAACTGCGGGAAAAGGTGGCGTAATTTGGCGTGTCTAGCAGATTCGCAATACGATGAGGTAGCAGGAAGGGAACTGGCATTTCTCATCTATGAAATCAGCAACAGTCCTAACCAAAAAGATACAAAGCATTCATAGATATATTAGAAGGATATAATCCTTCAAACTGGAACAAATCTAATGAAAACATCTTGAAAATAATTGAAGAAGTTCCAAATAAAATCCAAGTGGTCAAGAGACTCATAAAGAAAATATACATAAACCAACATATTCCGACAAAGAAAATGAATAAGGTGAATCTTGTGAATATACTAATTGATGCATTAGGAAAAAGAATGCCAAAAGCATGCAAACTGTGTAAGGTTTGGTATAGCATAGTCAATCCACAAAACCTAATCAGAAAAAGTGTGCTGCATGCAACATTCCGACCCATCCACAGGTGTGCTGAGGTAATACAAGATTTGAGAAAAGATACAAGAATTTTTTGTTCAACATGTCTATCATGGATAGACAATGTTATTAAATCAAGATTGAATGTAACAAATAGTTGAGGATGAAGAAGAAGAGGAAGAGGAAGAAGAAGAAGAAAAAGAAGAAGAGGAAAACGGAAGAGAAGTAAACAAAAATGAAATGACAGAAAAAAATAAGGAAAACAAGAACAAGATAAAAGTATGGATGCAGAGATACTCATTGATACTACATATGAGGCAATAAAGCAGCATACCTACGAAGAAATAAATTACGATATGACAACAGAAAAGCAAATCCCGAAGAGGCTCTACCCAGATCTATACAATGACGGGAAAGAGGAAAAAATAGACAAGAAAGACAAAATCTGCAACCTTTTGAAAAGAGGGAATTGCAGATTTGGAGAAAGATGTTACTACAAACATCCTAAGATATGTCAAAACTATGAAATATATGGTAAATGTGCATACTTAGAGGATATGGGGATGATTGCAGAGATCTGCATCAAAAAATATGTAAAAACCTAAAAGAAGGAAAAGGATGTAAGTTCGACAAAAAATGCAAATATATGCACCCTGTAGCCATGAATCATAATCAAATAAATAACCAACCAAGTAATAAATCCAAAATAAGAAAGAAACAAATAACAGATAGAAATCAAGAATATCAGGTAAAAGAGAAAAGCAAACCACCAATGAGATATGCAGAGGTGTCAGCAAAGAATTTCAAAGCATCAGCTCCGAAATTCTACTCAAGAGATAATAACGTGTTTATTTTATGCAAGAGGATATTGCAGAACGGAGAAAATTGCAGATTCAGACACAAAATGAATAATTATGATGAAGGAAGATCAAATATTATGGAAAAGTTGGATTTTTTAATGTCAGAATTTCTGGAAATGAAAAAAAGAACAACATACCAGAACAGGAAAGAGACA
>NC_061089.1:77975861-77983361 GCF_015104395.2 Macrobrachium nipponense
GAAGAAAGGAGAAATGCCTCCAGACATTATACCGTGGCCACCGAAAGTGTCCCTGGAGACAGTTTTAAGCGGCATTGCCGTGGATTGAAACGTACGTGGCGCTGTTTGAAATATTGGCAACAGCACCAAAATGAGATCGCATCTGATTCCGTTTCTTGTTATTGCATAAAAAAACTTTATCAATTGCGAACCTATGTAATTGATTTAGAATTCTGCGTAATGAAAAAGATGATATTTGATATCTGTAATGGGAGAAATGGTTGTATCTCTCTGTTGTTGCTATAAATTTGGCAGATATGCGGAGATTAAACGCACTTGAGAGAACCCAGAGAGGTCTGGTTAGTATTCCAGTAACAGAAGTCATAGACATAGACATGGCTAACAGGCATAGGCATATATATATATCTATATATATATACATATATATATATATATATATGTGTGTGTGTATATATATATATATATATATATATATATATATATATATATATATATATATATATATATATATATATATATATATATATGTATATATATATATATATATATATATATATATCTATATATATATATATATATATATATATATATATATATATATATATATACATATATATATCTCGGGGAGTCGAAAAACATTAGCACTTGTTTGGGAATATGAAAAAGTTGCTACCTCATATACAAACGCGTTTTTCTGCTTGTGTGTGTGTGTGTGAAGGTAGGATTTACACATTTGCCATTCGGGCAAAATAAACTACTTTCCTTAAAATCTATGTACTTCATATTTTATCCTAATTTTTCTACCAATATCCATGCTATAAGTTAAAAAATGACGTTATTCATAATAAATAATAAAACAGCCTTTTACCCTGTTACATATTCTGTTAAAAATATCCTCACGTAGCAATTCTCTTTATTTCAAAGCTTTGACAGGCTTTGGTAGTCCACACACTAGTGTTACCCAACATCAAAGGTAAAATCAACTACAAAGTAAACTTTTAACAGCTTGTCTATTTTCTGTACTAAGGCTATTAACAATTTAGTCCATTTCTATTTTAGTTATAAACCCGAAGTCTTTTTCTTATTTGTAGTATCATTGTTCTTTGTAATATAGTAGCGATTTATAATATCAAGGGGACTTCAATCTATTTAGCGAGTGGTGTATTATTTTCGTTCTTACCCTCAATCACAACTGACATATCTTAAAATGAATAGGTTAAACTATGTAAATGCAAAATTATAAAAAAACTTGAGTGTAAGTTAAAAATTATCTAAAAAAAATTGGGAATAAGTTAAAAACATCAAAATAATGTTACTAAGAAAGGATGAGTCAAAGTTAAAACAACAGATTAACATCACAAGGTCGCTGGCATCGAAAGAAGTGTCTAAGGTAAACAGCGAATCAACAGATTATTTCGATCGTCGTTTTACTGCAAAATAACAAATAGCTTGTAGAATGCTTCGTCTAAATTGCTTAAGTTTTTTTTGGAATGTTAGTGTTCTTTATTGCGGACAAGAGTTATGCCATCATTACGTTACCTAACAGTAATATACATTGAACATTTAGTACTAATTTAGATCTTATGAGATTATGGAAATGCATAAACAATGGAGAATGTTAACCAAGTGGATGTACAGTTGTCCATCCATATCTACTATTTTCCGATATCGGCACATTTGACTTCAGTCTTACGACAACAATATATATATATATATATATATATATATATATATATATATATATATATATATATATATATATATATATATACATATATATATATACTATATATATATATATATATATATATATATATATATATATATATATATATATATACATATATATATATATATATATATATACTATATACATATATATAGATATATATATATATATATATATATATATATATATATATATATATATATATATATATATATATATATATTCTCACCTTTCTCACCAGACGCCAGGTAGGCCTCCAGGCCTGTCAGTCGTCCTGCTTCAGGAACAGTCTCCATTCTTGGCGATCATCATAGAGCCTCATCTCATCAACTTCCCGCAAACTAGAGCCTCTCCTCTCTACTCCTCTCTCTATGTTTTGTAGCCATCTCATTTTTGGTCTTCCTACCGGTCTCCCTTCCTTCCGGTGTCCATTCCAAAAACCTTATAGGATATCGCTCCTCCTCCATTCTTTTGGTGTGTCCAAACCATCTAAGCTGTCCTCTCTCCACAAAATCTAGTATCCCCTCCACTCCCAGTTCTCTTCTAATGTCTTCATTTCGTAGCCTATCTAGTCTTGTTACAACCTTTTATGAGTCTTAGGGCTTTCATTTCAGCTGCTTGAAGTTGGCTTCTAGTTCTTGATGTTAATGTCCATGATTCATGGCCATAAGTCAATATTGGTCTTAAATAGAGAGGTATATTATGGTTTTCACTTTGCGAGGTATATTTCTGTCTTTCATTAGTGGGTAGAGCAGATACAGGTTGTTACTGAATTTCTGTATTCGGGTAGTTGTTTCCAGTTTTTTTTTGAATCGTTTTGGTCACTAAACTCTACTCCTAAGTATTTGAAATTTCTACACTGTTTCAATGTCTGACCTTCTAATTCTACATCTACGTTACTTGGTGTTCGTGATAAGTGCATGATCTCTGTCTTATTGCTTGTTGATCCGCATTCCATTAGCTGTTAAGATCGCGTTCCAGTTGTTGACGTTTTCTTGGAGAGATTCTGCGCTGAGGGCTATCATTGCATGGTCATCTGCATACATAAGGTTGATGGTCATATCTGCAGCTTCATCCTCACCTAGTTCCCTCATACATTTATCTAAGAACAATATAAAAAGAAGTGGCGAAAGGACGCTGCCCTGTCTTACTCCTGATTTTATTTCAAACCAGTCTTCATTCTCTTGATTTGTTTTTACTCTGGATCTGATGTTTTGATAGGTGTTATAAATTGCTCTTATAAGTTTCTCAGGGATTCCATAGTAAGGGTCTTTTAGGGCATCCCATATTTCATTCTTGGTACTCTATCAAAAGCCTTTTCTAGATCTATAAAAGCAATATATCTATCCCTGTCCCATTCCCAGCTCTTCTCAAATATCATCTTGAGGGAGAAAATCATATCAGTTGTCCCTCTTCCTGGTCGAAAACCGTTTTTGCCATTCACCCAGCTTTGGTTCAAGCAATACCTCTCAATCTAGTTTTCAAGTATTCTTTCATATACTTTAAAAGCATGTGACATTAGGGATATTCCTCTATAATTGCTGCAATTTGTCTTGTCACCTTTCTTATAGATTGGGCATATTAGATCTCTTCTCCAGTCTTCAGGTGGCATTTGCCCATTCCAGAGTATGTCGATTAGCTCTAGTAGCCAGATGACTCCATCCCCCATGTTTTTAAGGAGCTCTGCAGGTATTGTATCCACTCCAGGGGCCTTACCATTTCTCATCCTCTTGAGAGCATTTTTTAACTCCAGTTGTTGTTATGTCAGGTTCTGCATCCCCAACCACATCAAATTCTACATGCTCTTCAAGGTCATTGTTTCCGTTTTTTGTTTAGTAGTGTTTCAAAGTGATTGTTTCCATCCTAATTCAATTTCTCGGGGTTCGGTTAAAATTGTCCCATCCATAGGGTCTTTGATTACATAAGAGGGTGGTTGGCTTCCCTTTCTATAGTTTTTGGCAGTGCTATATATGAGTTTTCTGGTACCTTGGAGATCATTTCCCAGATCTTCTCCTATTCTTTCCCATGTTTTTCTCTTTTTGTTTGAGCTTTTATTCTTTCCGTTTCTCTCGACGCTTCTTTATAGTTATTGTGATCTTCCAAATTCAAAGTTTTCATCCATTTTCTGAAGAGTTTCATTTTGTTTGCAACAGCGGCCTTTAGTGTGGGGGTCCACCAAGCAGTTTGTTTTTTCCTCCTACCTCGAACTCTTTTCTTTTGCACTGTATTATTAGCAGCACCCACTACAGCCATTCTAAAGTGTCTCCATTTTTTCATTTGGGTCATTGCTATCCTGTTGCATTTGTTTAGCTCTACTTATTTCGTTTTGATATCTAACTAAGCACTCCTCTTCTCTCATATTCTCTAAAATAAATCTTTCTCTCACTTGGCTTTTAATTGGTTTGGGTTTTTGTCATCTTTAATTTAATTAAGAGAAGCCTGTGATCTGAATCGAATGACACAGAGGGGATGCTTTTTTTACATCTCTGACCATATTTTTGTTATTTGTTATTGCCATATCAATCATTGATTTTTCAGTTATATGCTCCTAAAGCCGAGTTCCATCGGTACCGACGTCCACTTGTGGCTGTCTCTATGATTATAGAAAGAGTTCATAATGGACATCTGGTTTAGTATGCAAAAATCAATTATGTTTTCTCCTTCTCTATTTCTGTCTCCAATGCTAAATGGTCCTAATATGCTCTCTATGCCTGTCCTGTCTTGCCCATATGTCCATTCATATCTCCAATTATTAATGTATTCTCTACATATGGGACAGAATCTTTTACTTCTTGTAGATGTCTGTAGAATTCTTCCTTTTCTTCTTGAGGGCGGCCCTGCAATGGTGCATACACCTGAATTATGCTGGCTTGAAATGTTCCTAACTTTAAGGAAATGCTAATAATCCTATCACATTTGAATTCTAGATGACTAATTTTTCCAGCTAGCTCTTCACTCACAATAAACCTACTCCGTGTCGTGCGGTTCTTCCACCTTTGTAAAATAATTGGTAATTGTTATGCAATAATTTTGTTCCTTCTCCTGGTAAACACGGGGTTTCCACACAGCCCCAAAATGTCTATTTTTCTTTCCTCCATCATCATGATTACCTCCTCCTCCTACCTCTCAAAGTACTTAGATTAATTGTTCCTAATCTCAAAGATTTATTTCCCTGTCCATGTCCAATAACATTCCGAGTCAGGATGTGCCCGGGCATCCTTTGATCAATGGGTCTGTCCTGAAGTAAGTCGTGCGGTTCATGAGCAATTTATAGCAGCTCACCGGCTTGCTAGGCCTGTCGTGAGCCCTCAGAGCTGTTAATTTGTACCATCCATTAGCCTATTGCTTCCTAAAAGGTCACAGAGGTTCCAACATAACCCCCAAGCAGTCTTATGGTAGGTTTAAGCCACTGCACCTCTACAAGGTTACACAGCTCCTTATCCCAATGTATGCTGGCCTTGGGACCGCAGTGGTTATATATATATATATATATATATATATATATATATATATATATATATATATATATATATATATATATATATATATATATATACAGGAAGTGTAAAACCAGTACTTGTACATAAAGCATCATTTATTTAGATACGACTGCTGGTTTCGAGTAGCTGTCTCCATCATCAGGTATGACAACAAAAACAGGAAGAAAAATAGAAAAATCACTAAATCACAAACGATCATTTGAATACAGTTTCTATTTCAAAAGCCAATAAAGCGGTGCTGTATTTTACTAGGCTAGATAAAAAAAAATGTATAAGAAAGATATAGAACGGCTGGAATTTCACAGAATCCCTTTTGACTTTATCATTCTAGACTACATATGCAAAATAACAATAAAACAATTGCACAGATGAGGTTTGTGTTCACTGAAATTCAGTTTTAAAATGCAAAATAAACTTTCTGTTCCGACTACAACATACTTTCATAAATACATTCCATCTCAGTTACACGTCTTCCAGTATTCTCAGTCGTTGGATAATTATCACGAACTGGGCAAATGATGTACTACACGAACTACGCTCTTATTGTTCTATTTACAAGGAACAGAGATGGACTAAAAAAATAATGAGGAGAATTTACACTGGGAGATAGCAAATATAAAATTAAACCCCGAACACAAGTTTTAAAATCAAATAGCAGCGGCGTTGTCCCTTCCAATAACACTGAAAAAGGAATCGGCCCTGTTCCATATATAGTACAAAAGGACAATTAAGAGGTCTCGGGTTCTTTGAAAATGAAATATCGGTCGAGGGTAAACAAAAACTTAAAAGAGGTATTCTTTTGAAACTACTCCAACAGGGTTAAACGAACAATATGACTGAGTGTGCACCAGTACAAACAAATCCGTAGAAAACAATGCTGTTTCAAGTGTCTATATTAAGTTGTTTGTTATGTATATAACTCTGAGACATTTCTGTAACGGTAACGTAATTCTTTGCACTTTGTACTACTTGCTAGCTACCAGTGCTTCACTTTTCGTTTCAAATATTACTCATATTGGTCAATTTCATAAGCGCTGTGTGTTTATCTTTATACTACGTGCAAGTCACCAGTGGTTCACTTCTCTTAACAGATATTACTTATATTAGACAATTTCATATGTTCCACGTGAATACAAGCGATATATATATATATATATATATATATATATATATATATATATATATATATATATATATATATATATATATATATATATATATATATATATATATATATATATATATATATATATAATATATATATATATATATATATATATATATATATATATATATATATATATATATATATATATATATATATAATATATATATATATATATATATATATATATATATATATATATATATATACGTATATATATATATATATATATATATATATATATATATCTATATATATCTATATATATATCTATATATATCTATATATATATATCTATATCTATATCTATATATATATATATATATATATATATATATATATATATATATACATATATATATATATATATATATATATATATATATATATATGTATATATATATATATATATATATATATATGTAATATATATATATATATATATATATATATATATATATATATATATATATATATATATATATGTATATATATATATACAAACACACAGTGGTGCCTAACAAGAGCAACTGCTCCTTGTCAAAACTGACACATTCTTTCATCAGCGCTAACCAATTCATAGTTTAGTTAGTCTGTTTTTTTTTTTTTTTTGTGTAAAAAAAAACAAAAAGGAGAGTTGGCTTAACCAACCTCATTCATACATTTCAGCTTCCGGATTAAACAAAAACGTGCTTTAAAAGAAAAAATCCTAATAACAAAGTGAAATATATTGTATCAGAATTATTTCTCCCAGCTGTTCTATGCCACATTCCTCAGCTTCAACCGTTTCGGTGAAATCTTCTTGAGAACTGGAATGCAATGTTTTTTCAACTTCGTGGATGTTAATGTACTACATCACATTAGAAGTAAAGCCCCTAAGAGCACGCAACCTTTCCTGAGACTTATCTGAGCCAATACAAGACCAAACCAAATAAACTTATAGGTCTTTAACTTGTGTTACAATCGCTAAAATTTTCAGGATTTATCGATAAAGTATAAGTTGAACGGTTTGGACCCGTCGCTGCTGTAATACTGTTTTATTTCTTTGCTAATAATATAATATATATACACATATAAATATTATATATACTTCCATACATATATAA
>NC_061089.1:77990861-77993361 GCF_015104395.2 Macrobrachium nipponense
CATATTTTCTGCATTAGGATTCTTGAATATCCCTCTTCGCTTGTCTGCAAGTAGCTGAACAGACAGCAACAGGCTATAGCAGGCTGTAGCAGCTGTAGGAAGACGGAATGCCTCCCTCATTGTAGAAGACTTCTCACGGCTTCTGTAGATCCCCAAAAACACGCTGTAGAATTCTCTCGATCACCCACGTGGAAATTAAACTGTAACCACCCTGGACAACATGGCAGCAACCTCTCTTCACGGCTGGTGGACGTCTTGCTGGTGTCGGGGAACGACTTTTTTGGCGTTAGTATGTCAGTCAAGTCACTGGTCAATCTAAGAAAATTAACCCAAACATACTACTTCTATCAAACAATGATCTCAAAAGGTCAGAAATACTAACTGAACGTCTCCCAATTAACTCCCTTAATATGACTACTAAATCATAAGTCATTATCATAACTCTCAAAGAACATCAAGTTCTCCACTCAATTCTCCAAACTCACACATCAGCACACACACAACTCAGAAATCACAGCAACTCCACGGAATTCTGCCCTCACATTTCAAACTCGAACGTGCTCACAAGAGAAAAAAGAAAAAATCGTAATAAGCCCAAGAAAAAAAAAGAAAGTATCTCGTAACATACCCAGACCCAAAAATGTTCTCTCAAGTTCTGATATTTAAACAACCCACAAAATCAGTAAAAATCTCCAACTTTTAACAGCAAAAACCCTTTACTCCTCAATAATTAATCACAATGAGACTTAATGTCAAACTCCCATTTACGTAAGCAGCAACCCTCGAAAAATTACATCTCCCGGTAAAAATCAAATCTCCCGTCCAAAAACGAAATGCTACTTAAGCTCAATCCCCAAATTATATCTCTCACAGGAAAAGGAAGAAAAATAATAAAAAGATAATCACAAATAAGTTTCCCCAATCACAAAATACATAATACATGTATAATATGCATAACTCCCGCATTTTTCCCCAAGAAATGCTCCATGTAAAGTCCCGGAATTTGCCAGAAAGCAAACTCTCACACATGCGCTTTCGTGAAATGCTATTGTCAACATTTCCAAATATTGCAAAAATTCTGATCTATCACCATCAGAGGAAAAAGTCAGCACACGGCTCATCACATCGCTTGTCAGCAGAAAAATCGCCTGCGGACGTATGCTCAGACAGTAGCATAAAAATTGTCCAGTCAGACACATAAGTTTGGAAACTCATGATTCTCTAGAAAAAAAAAGGTCTAACTGACACATTTCACATAATTAACTCTGGATATGACTAATGTGTTCAAAAATCGTCTCAAAGACTTATTCTCTCAACATGACTTTGCCCAAATTATATTTCTCCAAGAATAACACACTTGTGAACATAAAAAATGCACACATCTCCAAATGACTCGTAATGCAGTAATGCCATTCGCCTCTAAATAGACACGAAAAACAAAAAGAGAAACACAGAAATCTTCTCTTGTCTCAAAAAACTCCCATAACCACACACAAAAAAAGGGTCACCCGCCCAAGATTAATTCCAACTCCATTATGAGACACCATATTAATAATAACACCACTCCGGTTATAAAATATTTCCTCCATTTTGGTTAATAACCAACCAACCCCATATTATTCTCTTATTTCTCCAATAGCCACATGTCAGTGAAAAAAAAAAAAAAAGAGACCCACTCCAAGAATAGAGAATAATCACCTCTATTTCGGCAAATACAAAATATTTACCTCTATTTCCCCAATAACTCCATGTGGAACAAAACAAGGCTCCAAAAAAAATATATCTCCAAAAAAGGAATATCAAAAAATGAAATCCCATCTCCAAAAAAAATGTGCACTCAAGGCAACTAACTCACACACTCACAAATATTGCCCTATAATCTCCAAATATGTGTCTCCATTTGCAACAAAGATGGCTGCAAAATAATTGAACTAAACATAGCTCATACACTATTGGCAAATATAAAAAAAATGGCCAAAAATATATCTCCATATATTATATCTCAAATCATAAACTCCAAAATAATATATCTCAATTATAACTCCAATTCTCCAGAGAATAACTCAATGTTATAGTCAAAAACTATAAAAACTCTCTCCGTTTAGCATAACTGCTAAAAAAAGGCAAAAAAAACTCGGCAAATAAAACTTTGGTCTAGAAAATTCTAGAAAAAATCACCAATGTGCCACAACTCATTATAACAGAACTCCAAGTTCAAGTGTCTAAGCCAAGACTTCTCCATATGCACTACGACATAAGCCACTAGAAAACTTAACCAAGTTTCCTATCTCTCACAAAGTTGTCACAAATACAACAAGGGTATTGTGCAAGAAAACTCACAATTTCTGGAACATAAATATCCAGAGAAAAAATGTAGTGCCATTACGTATGCATTCAAAACATGCAAAAAATTCTCCCATATATTTCTCTATAGCATCAAATAGCTAAAACACGAACACGTTCCCGAACAATGACTCTAAGTCATGAACTGAGACATTAA
>NC_061089.1:77998361-78000861 GCF_015104395.2 Macrobrachium nipponense
ATGTAATGAAATTACATAAAAATAGAAATGTGATCCATTTCCTTATTAAAAACATAGATGCGCTCTGTGTCATAGGTCAATGAGGAAAAAATTCCAAAAAATATTTAGTCCGTCAGAATGTGAGCGACGCTAACGCATCATAACCACAGACAAACGAACGAACATCCTCCCCATGGTCTGGTATGCTAAACCCGGCTCTCACGTCCCCTACTGTTATCTTCCTGAAACCTTGTCAACTTAGTGACACTTGCTCTCTGACTTTCCTCTTCGCAATATAAGTCTCTTCTGAAAGATTCTATCTCAAGATGCTCTGTAACTTGTAATTGTTCAGGAGAATATACTTAGTTTTCTAAGTCCAAGTGTTTCCAACCATCCCTCAACATGACTGATGTGAGAACTGAGAATTCTATCTAATTCCATGCCAGCCGGCTAACGTAAACAGAAGAGAGAGAGAAAGAGATAGAGGCTGAAATATGTCTCGATAACAAACTGCCGTTCGCCTTGGCGCATAAAAAAAATAATAAAATAATAAAAAAAATTGTGACTGTCATCATCACTTCATCGAAGTGGGTCCAGTCACTAAACGGTAAACCTGGTTGCCCACTCAAGACCTATCATTGCAGCTTGCGGGTCAACTCTAAATAACTTAGCTGTGGTTATCTCACGTATTAAGGGAATATCTAAGTAAGTTCTCAAATGCACATTAACATCAGTCCTATCAGTTTATTTAAAACGTTAAAGATACAGGGTGGGCTGATGGCATAATGGTCAGCTTTGATGTTACAGCGTTACTCATAAATGTCCCTTTGGATTATGTTATTTAAAAACTACAAGAGGAATATGAACAAGGAAATGAAAATTTCCGTACACCGGTGGACCCATTTTTTTTTTCGGGCTAATCAGACTTTGTTTGATCAACTGTTTTTTGTTCAGTTTAACGAATCAAGGTGTTTGCAAAAAAAACAAAAGGTTGTTTGCCATGGGCTCTTGCTCCATTAGCGTCCCAGTCCTTATGGAACTAGGTAGATGGATGTTTTTTGTTGGAGTTATCAAAGGAACGGGGTAAAATTTAACCAAGCTAATGGAAATAACTAATGGCATCCTATCATCAATTAAGTTTGCGAAGGATATGAAAGTATTTAAAGTTGCCTTTTTTGGACGTTTTGATTTTTAGAGATGGTAAGCCAGATGTTTACATTTTCAGTACATCGGAAATCAACAATTTCGGAAATCAACAATACATTTTTATTCGCTTCACTCAAATAAAAACAAAAGCAATGTAGTCACGAATTTTGCCTAACGTGCTTTTAAGATGGGAAATTACAACAGATATTGTCAACTTTCAGGAGCCTCATATAACCTACCCACTTTATTGAGAAGCCGTTTTCTCAAGCGCGGAGGTAGTTTAATTGTCCCAAAGATATTAATAATGAGAAATCACATAGATATAGCATATAATTACCATTCATTCCTAACGTCGAGACCATTGACAATAACCAGAATGACACTAAAATTGCATTTAAATACGTTAATACGATACGGCACAACCTGATAAGAAATAACAATCACGATAAAAATCCCATAGTTCCAGCAGTTAATGAATTGCCTTGTAAGAAATGCAACTCGTGCAATTAACGATAATCATAGACCTGACTGGAACGGTGTAAGTATCATTTTCAAAAGTAAAAATGTAAAGTAAAACGATTAGTAGAAGGCGCCGTTATAAACGTGGGAGAATCTTTTAAAGGTAACAAGTCGCTTGTTAAAGATGACACTATGATGAATTATTATATACATGGGACGTTCGTTAAAGATTTTTGTGTCAAGACAGACACTGCTTTTCCTTCTCCTGATGCTGCCTCTGCCTTTCATCCCCCTCTACAGGTACTCTACAGCACCCAGGAGTCCGTGCCTGTATTCTATAAGACTCCTCCGGAGAAGGGATTACGTGCAATCTCGCAACAGCCCGTGAGGAGGTCGCGTAGGATAATCTAGTTGGGGATTTGACCACTTCCTTCACTGACTTGACCCTTGGAGGAGCTATCTACCACCGCCATCCATCCTTTACGTCCTCTTTTCTGAGATTTACCTCGTCACATTTTATGCTATAATTCCTTATTTGGATTGAAGATGAACCCAGGATATGTTTCGAAAGGTTTTTATACATTTCTATAGTCTCACATTATACAATTGATATATTGAAATGGACCTTATACAAAACAGTATCGATATTAGCAGCTATAGTAGTCATGGTGGTGGTAATGCAAACGAAAAAACTGAATAAAAATAAAATATCAGTGATGATCGGGTATATTAAGTTTATTGTTTTATCAGCCTTTTTCCACTTCAAATACCTTGCTCATTCTAAACCGGTTAACGCCCCACCCCCGGGTTACACATGTATGATTTTTTAATGTCAGGCAGATGGTAACCCATATTCCGATGTTGCCAAATATTTGGGAACAAGATACTACATTCCAACTAGCTGGGCTTTGGATAA
>NC_061089.1:78005861-78033361 GCF_015104395.2 Macrobrachium nipponense
ATTTTCATAAAAAAAAACAAAGATATTTCAGGTGGCACGTATTTGTTATGTGGACGAAAATGTACAAGGTTATAGTGAAAAAAATATTAGAACAATTGTAGCTAATATTAGCTTATGATTGAATAATATCTTTATTTTTGTTATAAGCTGAAAACTAGAAATTATAATGTATTTTCAATGGTTTATGAAACCTCATAAAATATGTGCTGTGAAACAACTGCGCTGAAATAATGTTTTTAAAAATTTTTTTTCACGATTATGGCCAAATAATTCGACTAATATTCCTTGTTATTTTTTTACTACTGTTTGACAATTTTTTTTTTTTTTTTATTTTTTTTTTTTACGTGAAATGATTTTCATAAACAAAAATATTCATTACAGTTCTTTTGTAACTATAATATCAGCTCTCATGCTAGATTATCCTTGTGAGTTGAAATAATAATGTTTAAGCTTAACATTCGACCCGTTAATACTGAAATTAGAATCAGATATATCTTTGATCAGTAAGAATATGAAGCCCAAGGTATCTCTTGCATTTTCATAAAAAAAACAAAGATATTTCAGGTGGCACGTATTTGTTATGTGGACGAAAATGTACAAGGTTATAGTGAAAAAAATATTAGAACAATTGTAGCTAATATTAGCTTATGATTGAATAATATCTTTATTTTTGTTATAAGCTGAAAACTAGAAATTATAATGTATTTTCAATGGTTTATGAAACCTCATAAAATATGTGCTGTGAAACAACTGCGCTGAAATAATGTTTTTAAATTTTTTTTTTTTTCACGATTATGGCCAAATAATTCGATTACGAATACTCTAATATGTGAATTGCTTGTATTATTTCAACAACATAAATTCTTCTTTATCTTTTTACGATTGTGACTTATGATTGGAATATGTATCATGTCTACTGGAGAATAAACAACTTCTCATACATAAGAAACTGAGCATAGTAATAGTAAAAGATATTCAATGAAATTCATGTAAGAAAATGGGGAAAAACTGGGAATACTAACCCAAATTCTTTTTCTGATGAAGTTTAGTTCAACTGAAAGTGACCTGAACTTACTTACTTACTTACTTACTTACTTACTTTACTTACTTACTTACTTACGTATTACTTACTTACTTACTTACTTTACTTACTTACTTACTTACTTACTTACTTACTTAGCTTACTTACTTACTTACTTACTTACTTACTTCTTACTTACTTACTTACTTACTTACTTACTTACTTACTTTACTTACTTACTTACTTCCTTACTTACTTAACTTACTTACTTACTTACTTACTTACTTACTTACTTACTTACTTACTACTACTTCTTACTTACTTACTTATTACTTACTTACTTACTTACTTACTTACTTACTTACTTAACTTAAATAAAAAAAATAAATAAAATAAATAAATACATAAGTAAACAAACAAACAAACAAACAAACAAACAAACAAACAAACAAACAAACAAACAAACAAATAAATAAATCAATTAATTAATTAATAAAAAAATAATAAATAAATTAGATAAATTAAATAATAAATAATAAATAAATGAATAAATAAATTAATAAATAAATTAATAAATATATTATAAATAAATGAATAAATAAATGAATATAAATAAATTATAAATAAATTGATAAATAAATTAATAAATAAATTAATTAATTAAATAAATAAAATAAATAAATAAATAAATAAATAAATAAATAATAAATAAATAAATAAATAAAGAAAAAAAAAAATAAATAAATAAATAAATAAATAAATAAATAAATAAATTCAATATAAGACTTAATCATATAACCAGTCTACCTGTACATAATTACTGAAAAATAAAATTAAAGAATAATTTGCAAGAACCTCAAAACGTAGATAGAATATGCCATAACACATTGCAAATGACATAGGAATGAATTCATCGTTAGTAAAGTGAAGATAAACAAAATGAAATAATAAAAGGTTCACCTAAAGGTATTTGTAAAACGATAAATAAATCTCCGAAATACCCTGTCGTTAACCACGGCACCTTCTTATGGAAAAAAAGGTCTTGATCTTCCGCATCCAATGGTGCTGACTTGTTTCACCAACTTACGTCGGGTTCAACGGGGGGAAAACTTTGTGTCTGCCATCGCAAACAGGAAAAAGTGACGTTCGGTTCTTTGGAGATTAAACTTGAACTCTTTCAGACTTTTATGAATTTTTAAGTATTCTTTTCCTTTTATCTCTTCACTCCGTCATTGCTCCCGAAGTTCCTTATTTATTCAGGTATTCTTTCTATATGAGGAATCATTTCGAAATAATTGGAAAAATAAGTCGTTTTTTCAATGTATTGACTATTTGGTTTACACTTTTGTATCTAGTTTAACCATTGGCTGCTGATTTTATTTTTATAAATTTTGTTAATATTAAAAAAGGTAATAGGTGTTTCATAAAGCTATTTGCATCAATGTATATACACATATATACGTATGTGTGTGGAATGTCATTTGTATTTGTGAATGTGTATATCTACCGGTGTGTGGCAAAGAAACAATTTCTAACTCCTTACAAGATCTTGGAACGAACTGGTAAGGAAGAAGTTCATAAGGTCCAAGATGCATGTTGCTATCAATTCATCAAGAGCGAAATTTCCTACAAAAATTCACATCCGGATGCAAAATAAACATTCACTGCAATTATCTAAGAAATTTATATTTCCTGAACAGGTCATTCGTTGGAAAAGAAGTATGTGGAAATGAAAGCAAATATTAACTGCTGAATTTAGTAAATATTAAGAAAACAAAATCTCCTTTAAATTGTGATAAACAGACATTTGCATCATCTAACGAGAAAATATCATTGAGACACAAATACTCTAGTGAGAATATATTTAATGAAGTCGTTACCTTGTAACAAATCTCTTAACATCGAAGTTCAATCTAAAATGTATCAGCCGTATTTCAATCTTTTAAGAATAATTCTTTGAATCTTCCACATAGTCATATCCTAACACTTTCGTAACAGAATAAAAGGCGAATCAAGTATTTGGCGGCGCTCTCCGATTAAAACCAGGTTTCACCCAATAAAAGAGATCAGATTTCTATCGCCAGTGAGAATCCAATTCGTTATCCGCTCCCCAATTCACGCATGGCGTAATTGCGAACTCTCACATGGAGAGTTCTACATATAGGTAAGTTTTTGACCGAATATCGTTAAAATGGAGTCTTTGCGATCATTTTAACATCGTGCTTACAAGTGTTTGGAATACGAAAAAGTAATGACAAAACAACAAGCATTACTGAGCCCATTTGGCCGCGCTGCGCGTATTATCTATTATTATATATATATATATATATATTATATATAATATATATATACATATATAATATATATTATATATCTATATATAAGTTATATATAATCTCTATATATATCATAATCTATAATATATAATATAAGAATCTATATAAAAAATAAAGAATATATATATATATATGTATATATATATAAATATAATGTGTATATATATATATATATATCTATTATATATTATAATATATATATATATTATATAATTATTAATCTATATCTATTATATGATATATATATATATAGATATATATATATATATATTATATATATATATATATATATATATGATATATGTATATATAGATATATATATATATATATATATATAATATATATATATATTATATATTATATTAATGGTATTAATATCTGTATATATGTATATATATTATATTTCAATATATATATATATATATAGATATATATCTATATATATATATATACATATATTATATATATCTTATGCTATATATATCTATATATCTCTATTATATATAATCTATCTTATATAATTATATTAAATATATGGTATGTTTATATATTTAATATAGATATATATGTATATAATATATATATTATATATATATATATATATATATATATAATATGTATAATATCTATATCTTATCTATAATATATTATAATTATATATATTATCCATATATCTATTATATATAATAATTAATATATAATATATATAATATATCTATATATTATCTCTATATCTATATATCTATAATATAATATGTATCTATTATATATATATATAATATGTATATATTATTATATATACTATATATCTCTATATCCTCTATATAATCTCTATATTATAATAATTATCTTCCATATATATTATATTATCTCTATTATCTATCTCTCTATTATATATATGTGTGTGTGTGTGTGTGTGATGTGTATCCAAGAGAATCCGTTGGGAGAGGGAGGGTTATAGAAAGCGGAAGGAGAAAGGAATGGGAGGGGAGGGGGATGGAAGAGGGAAAGGGGAAGGTGAGGAGCAAGAGAGGAAACAGCTAAAAAATAACCACTTGCTCGTGTGCTTCAGTTTGCATTAATACACGCAAACAAGACAGTTTCAGTTACGCACACGCACGCACACACATACATATATATCACACACATACACACACACACACACATCACACACACACACACACACACATATATATATATATCTATATATATATATATATATATATATATATATATATATATTATATATATATATATATATATATATGCGTGTGTGTATGTATGTGTGGTTTGTATGTGCTTGTTGTGGGCGCTCGCGCACATATACTATATATTATATTTGAGATGACAACTTAAATACGAATAGGGACTGCGTCTAATTACAAGACGTTCCTGAACTTCTCATATAATTTTGGAAGCAATTCATATTCAGGACTGAATTAAGTAAAAATATTGGTTATTGATATCCCGAAGATTAATAACTAACATAAAATGAGTGAAATTTCATATGTCAAGAATAATTCCTTTTATCGCAATTTTGAAAAGAGCAGTCATCACTCGCAGCTTATCAAACTCAATGGAACAAGTTAACGCAAGAAGATATTAAGGTACATATCATAGGTGCCAAAATTAAAGTATTAAAAGAAATATAAACCTTTTACGCAGAAAAGCCATTACTTCACATACTTTTTTCACGATTTTGCAAAATACAAGAGTAAAACGACTATTGCATCTTTAAGAGATTTTAAAGTTTGTGGCATCATAATTCCCAAGAGAGGAAGGAGGGTAAGTGGTATTCCATTAACTAGCCAACTAAATCTTGTTCATAAAAGCATTTTGAAACGGAAGCATTAACACTAATATCTTAATATTTTTGGCTCTTCGCAAAGAATGAGCAAATACAAAGCACGAAAATAAAGAGAAGAAAACAGAAGATTTACTGGTACACTTTCTGTCTCTGCTCTCTTTATTATATATATATGTATGTATGTATGTATGTACATATATATATATATATATATATATATATATATATATATATATATATATATATATATTATATATATATATATAATATAGAATATATATATGTACATCTGATAACGACAATGATAAAACATAAAAAGTTAAAATATATAACTGATAATAGGAAGTGTAAAAAAAAATGATCTGCAAAGCAAGTCACGTAAGAACGCTATTTAGTTAACTGTCATCTAGATTAGCAAATGAGATGACTACAGTGAAAGCACAGAAAATACAGCGGTGGTGGAATTTCAAGGAAGCCTTTGCTAGTATAGCTAGTATACTGAAGATGATGATGATGATGATGATGATGATGTGATGATGATGACTGTTTCTCACAGATCTGTTTGTATCGTCCATATGAAATGTGAATAACTATAAAGAATGGTTATAAAATCAATTGTATACGATCCCATCCTCATGTTTATAGAGAATAGGCATAAAACATAGTACATAGGTTTAGGGAAATGATCCCACCTTCAGGTCTGTAGAGAACAGCTATTTAATATTTTGATAGTAAAATTCAAAAAAAGATGTTTAAGAAAGATTTTGATGCGAAAAAGAACGCCCATAAACGGCTACAGACATTAACAAATCTGAATCGTTCAATAAACATAATTGTAAATCTACGTGATTGAATACTATAAAAGATCATCACTTAGGGCTTTCAAAAAAAAGAAAAAGAAATCCACACACGTTCATTCTCACACAGCCAGTGAAGCTATCCTGATACCTCTTAAAATTTTGGAATATTGCATAAAATACTCATGCCTGTCTAAAGAGGTGGCTTTTGGTAACTAACACACCTATGAAAGCCAATGTGGCCCCTAAACTTAGAGCGTATCCTCCCAGTGTATTTAGTAAAATTACCCTTAAGATAATTAAGCTCATAGCTTATGCAGGACCGGATCCACTAAGGGAGGGTGTTGACGACTATGTACACTTTTAGGTAATGACCCAACGAAAGAACTCTTTGTCGGTGTTCGTTATTTTACTTTTTCGTTTTCTTTAGTCTGTTTTGCGTTTCCTTACATTCTCCTATATTCTATCGTTTCTTTCCTGCTTTACATATCTGGGAAAACTAAGGAAGCTAGTATTGACGATCTCCAGCAATAGATTTGAGCAATGGTCGAAAAAGTCCATATAATTTCATTTGTCTTCTTTCATGTTGCTATATATTTTTGTTTCCTGCGGGTGTCGACATCAAATAAATTATTTTTAGTAGTGTGTATAACAGTGTGGCAAGATTACATTATGAAGAATGCTTTCAATATTAAAGCTTGCTGTTTTTATTTAGATCAGTTTCCATTATAAAATAAAATACGCTTACTAAAATCCATATCACTGAAAATAAAATAAAATTATACTCTTTCTCTTTAATGATTTTAGTGTGACCATGTAAATGGTATCAATATCGTATTGTACCTACTGACTTTGTGATATGCAATGTTTAAACAAGTCATTAACTCATATGGCTCACGATCCCGAGTGATCGATATTAGTTCACATATATATATATATATATATATATATATATATATATATATATATATATATATATATATATATATATATATATATATATATGTGTGTGTGTGTGTGTGTGTGTGTGTGTGTGTGTGGAGTGTATATATATATATATATATATATATATATATACTATATATATATATATATATATATATATTATATATATATATATATATGTATAAACAGAATCACGAAAGTTAGGAACGTGATAAATCCATAAATAAAGATAATGCCACGAAGGAAAAAATAAACGAAGGAGTCTGCGAGATCTTTCGGCTGAAAAGCCCTTTACTGAAGCAGCTACTGACAAAAATACGAGAAAAGACAATCAAGAAGGTTCGTATACCTGACAGATAGGGATTATAAAAGGATTAGTGCCTAGAATCCGACCACACCTGGAAGATAAGAGACCTTCCAAACAAGCATAAACAAAGGGTGCAATTAAAGGTTTAAGACATCATCTCAGATACAATCTCCAGACAATTAAAGGATTATAGGTGACAGCTATACGGAACCTGGTAGACAAAACCATATCACAAAATGACAGACATACATTACAATAAAAAAAAACAAAAAAAAAAAAAAAAAAATTAATTATTATTTTTTTTTTTTTTTAATAACTCTAAGGCAACTGATTTTATTTAAGTCAGTAATTATATATTTGAGGTCATTCTTAAACATGTTACAGATACAAGGGTCTAAATGAAAAACAAAGTCCACGCTAACATTGAAATTACAATGAAAAGTAAGTTTTGTATTAAAAGCAGATTCTAAAAGATTTCGTGATAAGACATCTCTTGACCGTGCAATTACTGAACTGTCAATCCAATTAATTCGGTGGTTGTGTTCACTTAAATGAATAAATAATGCATTAGATTTTTGCCCAGTTTTTACAGAGTATTTATGCTGGCTTAGCCTTACTTCTAAGCCCTTGCTCGACTGTCCGGTAGGTAATGAGGGACAATCCATACATGAATTTTTTTATATATTATGTTGTTGCTTTCTCTGGGGCCATTTTTTATTAACATTCTTTTTAGTGTGTTATTATAGGAAGAACAAGGTTGACATTAAAAGCTTTTAACAATGGTTTAATGGTTTCAAATCCGTGAAAATAAGGCAAACTGAGAATGTTCTTAGAATTTTCTTTCTGTGTGTTGTTTTTCAGTATAAAACTTTTTGTGGGCTTTATTATAACAAATGTCTAATATATGTGAAGGATAGCTAAATCTTTCCCTATTTTTCTTATGTATTCAATTTCTTGATCCAATATTGTGGACTGACAATTCGCAATGCTCGTAAAAACATAGAGGAAAAAATTGATATTTTTATATTAAGATGGTGGCCTGAGAAGAAATGAACATAAGTTAAGTTATGAGTCGGTTTCCTATAAATACTGAGTTTACATTGAAATGGTTCTCTATGTATCAAAACGTCTAAGAAAGGGAGGCAATTGTCTTTTTTCTAATTCTAGAGTTAAAACTTAATCGATGGTACCTGGTTATTTAATTTAGAGAGTAAATCATTTACATCAATACCGACAGGAAGAACAGCTAAACAATCATCAACGTAACGATACCACTTTACAGGAATATGAATGATATTAGGTAAGTAGCGTTTTTCGAAGAATTCCATATACAGGTTTGAGAGCAATGGTGATAAAGGATTTCCCATTGCCATGCCAAAATTTGTTGATAAAATTCACCATTGAATATAAACTTACAATCACAAATGCACAAACTCGTGAGTGAAATAATGTGACTTATAGGTAGAGGTAATTCATGCTGAGTTAGTTCATTGCTAAGATATTCTAAAATAGAGTTCTATAGGACTTTAGTAAAAGAGAACATACGTCAAAACTAACGAATCTATCTGTAGGGCAAAGAGCAATTTTGTATAATTTATCAACTAAATCTAGAGAATTATATATATGAGAATCGGAGATGGTTCCAAGTAACGGGGACAAGATCTTAGTGATATATTTCGAGAGTTTATATGAAATTGAACCAACAGTACTGATAATAGGCCCGCATAGGGTTGTTTATTTTCTTTGTGCGTTTTGACTAATCCATATAAGTAAGGTAGCGAAGGAGAATTGCATGACAATTTGCCTAGTAGTTCTGTTTTATCTTTAAGGATACTTTTCACTATGCTATTGAAGTTTTTTATGACTTGATCAAGAGGATTTTTTGTTAGTTTTTTATAAGTCACATCATCATCCAGTAGGTCTTGCATACGTGATATGTAGTCAGCTTTATCTAAAATTACTATACTATTTGACTTATCAGCTTTTGTGATGTGGATAGTATTGTCCTTTTTAAGATCGGTCAAAACTTTTTATTCTTATAGCGAGCAGGGAAAGTTACGTTTCATGCTTAACATTGGCAGCTCCGTAAACAATACCTTTAATCATGTCGACATGATTTTGAGGAAGATCACAATATTTTCAAATTTACTTAGGGATGACCCAATCATTAAAGCAGAAGGTCTACTTGTTACAAAGAAAGATAACCACATCCAAGCGCACTCACAACATTTTCACTTATTTGTTTACTAGATAAGTTAACAACACAATCTTGACGTGCACAATTAGTCCAATCACTGCTATCAATAAGATTTTTTAGTTTTCTGTCGAGTTTTCCTTTTCAGGGCATCTGTATCCTCCTACGTAGTTTTTCGTAAATTTCCCGTCGCAGCGAGTCCTTCCAATCAGCCGGGATAGAATGATTGAAAGAGATCCTTGTTCTTTCCAGTTCCTTGATTTTTCTTTCTCTTCTTGCTTGGCGGCTGCTATGTGCTGTTTTCAACATCATGGCACTAAATTCATTGAATGGGTGATTGTCATATCTTCTTAGACGGCGTGGCAGCAAGGATTTAGGGAGCACTTGTTCAGAAGGCACTTCTTCAGGAACTTAAGACGAATTCTGGTTGAATGTGCAGCCAAGAGACTTGGAGAAGGTAGTGACAACACAATCTCAAAAGAGGAAACAGGATAGCGAAAGTAAACTTGTGGCCCTCATTATGTATAACAGAATCACGAAAGTTAGGAACGTGATAAATCCATAAATAAAGATAAATGCCACGAAGGAAAAATAAACGAAGGAGTCTGCGAGATCTTTCGGCTGAAAAGCCCTTTACTGAAGCAGCTACTGCCACCAAAAATACGAGAAAAGACAATACAAGAAGGTTCGTATACCTGACAGATAGGGATTATAAAAGGATTAGTGCCTAGAATCCGACACACCTGGAAGATAAGAGACCTTCCCAAACAACATAAACAAATGGGTGCAATTAAAGTTTAAGACAATCATCTCAGATACAATCTCCAGACAATTAAAGGATTATAGGTGACAGCTATACGGAACCTGGTAGACAAAACCATATTCACAAAAATGACAGACATACATTACAATAAAAAAAAAAAAAAAAAAAAAAATAGAATATCTTAGCAATGAACTAACTCAGCATGAATTACCTCTACCTATAAGTCACATTATTTCACTCACGAGTTTGTGCATTTGTGATTGTAAGTTTATATTCAATGGTGAATTTTATCAACAAATTTTTGGCATGGCAATGGGAAATCCTTTATCACCATTGCTCCTCAAACCTGTATATGGAATTCTTCGAAAAACGCTACTTACCTAATATCATTCATATTCCTGTAAAGTGGTATCGTTACGTTGATGATTGTTTAGCTGTCTTCCTGTCGGTATTGATGTAAATGATTTACTCTCTAAATTAAATTAAATAACCAGGTACCATCGATTAAGTTTACTCTAGAATTAGAAAAAGACAATTGCCTCCCTTTCTTAGACGTTTTGATACATAGAGAACCATTTCAATGTAAATTCAGTATTTATAGGAAACGACTAATAACTTAACTTATGTTTTTTTATTTCTTCTCAGGCCACCATCTTAATATAAAAATATCAATTTTTTCCTCTATGTTTTTACGAGCATTGCGAATTGTCAGTCCACAATATTTGGATCAAGAAATTGAATACATAAGAAAAATAGGGGAAAGATTTATGCTATCCTTCACATATATTAGACATTTGTTATAATAAAGCCCACAAAAAGTTTTATACTGAAAACAACACACAGAAAGAAAATTCTAAGAACATTCTCAGTTTGCCTTATTTTCACGGATTTGAAACCATTAAACCATTGTTAAAAGCTTTTAATGTCAACCTTGTTTCTTCCTATAATAACACACTAAAAGAATGTTAATAAAAAATGGCCCCAGAGAAAGCAACAACATAATATATAAAATTCATGTATGGATTGTCCCTCATTCTACCTCGGACAGTCGAGCAAGGGCTTAGAAGTAAGGCTAAGCCAGCATAATACTCTGTAAAAACTGGGCAAAAAATCTAATGCATTATTTATTCATTTAAGTGAACACAACCACCGAATTAATTGGATTGACAGTTCAGTAATTGCACGGTCAAGAGATGTCTTATCACGAAATCTTTTAGAATCTGCTTTAATACAACTTACTTTTCATTGTAATTTCAATGTTAGTTGTGGACTTTTTCATTTAGACCCTGTATCTGTAACATGTTTAAGAATGACCTCAAATATAATTACTGACTTAAATAAATAAAAATCAGTTGCCTTAGAGTTATTAAAAAAAAAAATAATAATTAATTTTTTTTTTTTTTTTTTTTTTTTTTTTCTTTTATTGTAATGATGTCTGTCATTTTTTGTGAATATGGTTTTTGTCTACAGGTTCCGTATAGCTGTCACCCTATAATCCTTTAATTGTCTGGAGATTGTATCTGAGATGATTGTCTTAAACCTTTAATTGCACCCTTTGTTTATGCTTGTTTGGGAAGGTCTCTTATCTTCCAGGTGTGTCGGATTCTAGGCACTAATCCTTTTATAATCCCTATCTGTCAGGTATACGCAACCTTCTTGTATTGGTCTTTTCTCGTATTTTGTCAGTAGCTGCTTCAGTAAAGGGCTTTTCAGCCGAAAGATCTCGCAGACTCCTTCGTTTATTTTTCCTTCGTGGCATTTATCTTTATATATATATATATATATATATATATATATATATATATATATATATATATATATATATATATATATATATATATATATATATATATATATATATATATATATATATTATATATATATATATATATATATATATATATATATATATACATACTAATAGTAAGTAATTAGAGAGTAAGAAACAATTTGTGTGTGACTCCTCATAATGTGTATAATAAAATTAAAAAACAATTATTTGCAAGAATAAAACTGTACTAGTGCTGCTGAGTTCAGTATATAAAATTAGGCTGTCTATCTACAAGTGATCATTTTTACTAACAGGATGCCTACTAAGCATTATCCAAGATGTCTGGCAGATGTTATTTTTATGAAATTAGGGAGGCTTTAAAATTCCTATAATTTATTTCTATTGTGCCAATTAACAAGTTCAGATTTTTATAGATTCTTCAGGGAGAGTTAAGTAGTACTTAATACATGGCTTGTTTAAAGATTAGAAAATAAGTAGCATGTTTCATATATAACTTATTTCATATTACCCAGGCAACAAAATAACAAACAAAAAACAGATTTCTTACAGCACGACCCAACTATATGTTAGATTTTAAGGACTGCATGCCTGTCTGTGTGTGTATTCTGCGTACATATGTTTCATTAAAAACACATAATTGATCTTGCCAGACAAATGAATATTTTAGACTTATACCCTCTCATCTTAGAAAATCAAAACCGATTAAGAAAATGTTTAAGTTGAAATCATTTTGATGCGCAGTATTTAGTTAAAATATAGAGCCCATCCCTTCTTCAAGATAGAGAAATATCCATCACGGAATGATGTTTTAAATGGTTTAAGGGTAGGCTCCACTTTGGGAGGGGTGCCGATCGTAAAAATATTTGCCAAAAATACACTAATCAAGACAGGCTAATGAATTTGATCAGGCATTATTAGCACTATAATAACGCTATTTCTCTGTGAGTTTTATCATCCTACAGGGAAAATAAATGATTTTAAGAAAAAAAATGATTTTAAGAAAAAAAAATGTACTGAAGGAGGTCATTTGGTGAATCGGTGAAAAAACTACAGTCTTGAATAGAATTCGGTCTGACAGAATGTTTGGTATATCCCATTGGAACATGCACATAAAATTATTATCAAAATATGACAGTAAATAAGCACGTAACAACAAAAAAAAGAGAGCAACAACTGAAGCGAAAGCGCAGCCGATAAATATGGAAATCGCAAATATAAAAAAAAATAGTATAGTATCTCTCTAAATTGGTCAATGTCTTTTCTACGTTTTCTACGAGTAGTTTCATCTCAGAAAAACCATTTTAGGGGTATCTAAACAAATTTTTCAAGTTTCTTGTCCTCAGAAAAAATCGCTTTTTTTCGCTTTTTCTCTGGTTTGGTTTTTTTTCGGGAAGGGGGATGGGGGGTTTTTCTTTGATTGTCCTACTAATATATTTTTAGATGTTTTAGGCTATCAAGTGACATAATAACTACAATCTCTCAGAAGGTTTTGTCCCTAAATCGAGGTTTGAATTTTTTATGAATATTTCTTCCTAACTATAGCCTTCTTTTTCGGCGGGCTTTCGCTGAACTTGCCTGAAGTTGTTGCTCTTTTTTTTTGTTATTACGTGCTTACTTACTGTTCTATTTTGTTTTTGATAATACTTTATGTGCATGTTCTAGGGGGATATACAAAACATTCTGTCAGACCGAATTTCTATTCAAGACTGTAGTTTCTCACCGATCATCAAATAACCTTCAATACTAGGGGCCCTGAATTTCACATTTTTTTTTCATAAAATCATTTATTTTCCCTGTAGGATGAAAAACTCACAGAGAATATGCGTTATTATAGTGCAAATAATGCCTGATAAAATTCCATTAGCCTGTCTAGATTAGTGTATTTTTGGCAAATATTTTTACGATCTCTTACGATCGGCACCCCTCCAAAGTGGAGCCTACCCTTAAGGATTATTATGAAAATAAGAATTGTGGAAAATTCGGTGCCTGGAGTGAAAAGATTAACAAAGATTTTCCATTTTTTTTATTTTTCTGGTAAGTGAAAGGATACTGCTCGGTAAGCGACGAAACACCACAAAAATGTATCTTGGCCATTTATGACAATAGGAGACATTAAAAATAAAGAAAATGAATTCATAATTCCTTTCCTCAAACATTTTCATAATTCATTTCCTCGTGAAAATTTTCAGTTCTACTCTGAAAGTGGAACTATTAACTAAAGCTACGTTTAACAAATACACAACCATATAAACAAGACTGCACGCTGCTCCTCTCTTTCATTACTTTCGGTCTACTTTCAGTTCACTCTTACAGCCTAAGTTCACTACTGATAATCTACATTTCCAATCCTTCATGAAAAACAAATTTTGAACAGTATTACAAATACAGACTGAAACTATCCATACTAACAGTTTCACCCCATTTATAATCAATCATCAATGGAGAAAGGTCTTCAACGCATTATATTACCCTTCAAGTATATATTTATCTGGCTAAATTAGTCTGATGGCAAAACAGATCCTTTAACAATAAACCCATCTAATTTTGATTTATTCTTCAAAGTTCAATGAACTGACTGCCTGAATTTTTTGTAACTTATTTCATTATATACATTTAAGCCATGAAGCTTCGAATAATTTATATAACACCGAATGAATCAGCAAATGGAAACAAGATCAAAATCATGTCGACATGATTAAAGGTATTGTTTTACGGAGCTGCCAATGTTAAGCATGAAAGTAACTTCCCTGCTCGCTATAAGAAAAGTTTGACCGATCTTAAAAAGGACAATACTATCCACATCACAAAAGCTGATAAGTCAAATAGTATAGTAATTTTAGATAAAGCTGACTACATATCACGTATGCAAGCCCTACTGGATGATGATGTGACTTATAAAAAACTAACAAAAAATCCTCTTGATCAAGTCATAAAAAACTTCAATAGCATAGTGAAAAGTATCCTTAAAGATAAAACAGAACTACTAGGCAAATTGTCAGTCAATTCTCCTTCGCTACCTTACTTATATGGATTAGTCAAAACGCACAAAGAAAATAACCCTATGCGGCCTATTATCAGTACTGTTGGTTCAATTTCATATAAACTCTCGAAATATATCACTAAGATCTTGTCCCCGTTACTTGGAACCATCTCCGATTCTCATATATATAATTCTCTAGATTTAGTTGATAAATTATACAAAATTGCTCTTTGCCCTACAGATAGATTCGTTAGTTTTGACGTATGTTCTCTTTTTACTAAAGTCCTATAGACTCTATTTTAGAATATCTTAGCAATGAACTAACTCAGCATGAATTACCTCTACCTATAAGTCACATTATTTCACTCACCGAGTGTGTTGCATTTGTGATTGTAAGTTTATATTCAATGGTGAATTTTATCAACAAATTTTGGCATGGCAATGGGAAATCCTTTATCACCATTGCTCCTCAAACCTGTATATGGAATTCTTGTCGAAAAACGCTACTTACCTAATATCATTCATATTCCTGTAAAGTGGTATCGTTACGTTGATGATTGTTTAGCTGTTCTTCCTGTCGGTATTGATGTAAATGATTTACTCTCTAAATTAATAACCAGGTACCATCGATTAAGTTTACTCTAGAATTAGAAAAAGACAATTGCCTCCCTTTCTTAGACGTTTTGATACATAGAGAACCATTTCAATGTAAATTCAGTATTTATAGGAAACCGCACTAATAACTTAACTTATGTTCATTTCTTCTCAGGCCACCATCTTAATATATAAATATCAATTTTTTTCCTCTATGTTTTTACGAGCATTGCGAATTGTTAGTCCACAATATTTGGATCAAGAAATTGAATACATAAGAAAATAGGGAAAGATTTATGCTATCCTTCACATATATTAGACATTTGTTATAATAAAGCCCACAAAAAGTTTTTATACTGAAAACACACACAGAAAGAAAATTCTAAGAAACATTCTCAGTTTGCCTTATTTTCACGGATTTGAAACCATTAAACCATTGTTAAAGCTTTTAATGTCAACCTTGTTCTTCCTATAATAACACACTAAAAAGAATGTTAATAAAAAATGGCCCAGAGAAAGCAACAACATAATATATAAAATTCCATGTATGGATTGTCCCTCATTCTACCTCGGACAGTCGAGCAAGGCTTAGAAGTAAGGCTAAGCCAGCATAAATACCTCTGTAAAAAACTGCAAAAATCTAATGCATTATTTATTCATTTAAGTGAACACAACCACCGAATTAATTGGATTGACAGTTCAGTAATTGCACGGTCAAGAGATGTCTTATCACGAAATCTTTTAGAATCTGCTTTAATACAACTTACTTTTCATTGTAATTTTCAATGTTAGTTGTGGACTTTTTCATTTAGACCCTTGTATCTGTAACAGTTTTAAGAATGACCTCAAATATATAATTACTGACTTAAATAAAAATTCAGTTGCCTTAGAGTTATAAAAAAAAAAATAATAATAATTTTTTTTTTTTTTTTTTTTTTTTTGTTTTTTTTTTTTTTTTTTTTTTTTTATTGTAATGTATGTCTGTCATTTTTTGTGAATATGGTTTTGTCTACCAGGTTCCGTATAGCTGTCACCTATAATCCTTTAATTGTCTGGAGATTGTATCTAGATGATTGTCTTAAACCTTTAATTGCACCCTTTGTTTATGCTTGTTTGGGAAGGTCTCTTATCTTCCAGGTGTGTCGGATTCTAGGCACTAATCCTTTTATAATCCCTATCTGTCAGGTATACGAACCTTCTTGTATTGTCTTTTCTCGTATTTTTGTCAGTAGCTGCTTCAGTAAAGGGCTTTTCAGCCGAAAGATCTCGCAGACTCCTTCGTTTATTTTTCCTTCGTGGCATTTATCTTTATATATATATATATATATATATATATATATATATATATATATATATATATATATATATATATATATATATATATATATATATATATATATATACTATATATATATATATATATATATATATATATATATATATATATATATATATATATATATATATATATAATATATATATATATATATATATATATATATATATATATATATATATATATATATATATATATATATATATATATATATATATAACATACTAATAGTAAGTAATTAAGAGAGTAAGAAACAATTTGTGTGTGACTCCTCATAATGTGTAATAATAAAATTAAAAAACAATTATTTGCAAGAATAAAACTGTACTAGTGTGCTGCTGAGTTTTCAGTATATAAAAATTAAGCTGTCCTATCTACAAGTGATCATTTTTACTAACAGGATGCCTACTAAGCATTATCCAAGATGTCTGGCAGATGTTATTTTTATGAAATTAGGGAGGCTTTAAAATTCCTATAACTTATTCTATTGTGCCAATTAACAAGTTCAGATTTTTATAGATTCTTCAGGGAGAGTTAAGTAGTACTTAATACATGGCTTGTTTAAAGATTAGAAAATAAGTAGCATGTTTCATATATAACTTATTTCATATTACCCAGGCAACAAAATAACAAACAAAAAACAGATTTCTTACAGCACGACCCAACTATATGTTAGATTTTAAGGACTGCATGCCTGTTCTGTGTGTGTATTCTGCGTACATATGTTTCATTAAAAAACACATAATTGATCTTGCCAGACAAATGAATATTTCAGACTTGTTCCCTCTCATCTTAGAAAATCAAAACGATTAGAAAATGTTTAAGTTGAAATCATTTTGATGCGCAGTATTTAGTTAAAATATAGAGCCCATCCCTTCTTCAAGATAGAGAAATATCCATCACGGAATGATGTTTTAAATGGTTTAAGGGTAGGCTCCACTTTGGAGGGGTGCCGATCGTAAAAATATTTGCCAAAAATACACTAATCAAGACAGGCTAATGAATTTATCAGGCATTATTAGCACTATAATAACGCATAATTCTCTGTGAGTTTTTATCATCCTACAGGGAAAATAAATGATTTTAAGAAAAAAAATGATTTTAAGAAAAAAAATGTACTGAAGGTCATTTGGTGATCGTGAAAAACTACAGTCTTGAATAGAAATTCGGTCTGACAGAATGTTGGTATATCCCATTGGAACATGCACATAAATTATTATCAAAATATGACAGTAATAAGCACGTAACAACAAAAAAAAGAGAGCAACAACTGAAGCGAAAGCGAGCAGCCGATAAATATGGAAATCGCAAATATAAAAAAAAATAGTATAGTATCTCTCTAAATTGGTCAATGTCTTTTCTACGTTTTCTACGAGTAGTTTCATCTCAGAAAACCATTTTAAGGGGTATCTAAAACAAATTTTTCAAGTTTCTTGTCCTCAGAAAAAATCGCTTTTTCGCTTTTTCTCTGGTGGTTTTTTTCGGGAAGGGGGGATGGGGGTTTTTCTTTGATTGTCCTACATAATATAATTTTTAGATGTTTAGGCTATCAAGTGACATAATAACTACAATCTCTCAGTTTGTTTTGTCCTAAATCGAGGTTTGAATTTTTTATGAATATTTCTTCCTAACTATAGCCTTATTTTTCGGCGGGGCTTTCGCTGAACTTGCCTGAAGTTGTTGCTCTTTTTTTTGTTATTACGTGCTTACTTACTGTTCTATTTTGATAATACTTTATGTGCATGTTCTAGGGGGATATACAAACATTCTGTCAGACCGAATTTCTATTCAAGACTGTAGTTTCTCACCGATCATCAAATAACCTTCAATACTAGGGGCCCGAATTTCACATTTTTTTTCATAAAATCATTTATTTTCCCTGTAGGATGATAAAACTCACAGAGAATATGCGTTATTATAGTGCAAATAATGCCTGATAAATTCATTAGCCTGTCTAGATTAGTGTATTTTTGGCAAATATTTTTACGATCTCTTACGTCGGCACCCCTCCAAAGTGGAGCTACCCTTAAGGATTATATGAAAATAAGAATTGTGGAAAATTCGGTGCCTGGAGTGAAAAGATTAACAAAGATTTTCCATTTTTTTTATTTTTCTGGTAAGTGAAAGGATACTGCTCGGTAAGCGACGAAACACCACAAAAATGTATCTTGGCCATTTATGACAATAGGAGACATTAACCCTTTAAAGTCCACCCTGGGTTTTATGGGAAATATTAAAAAATCCTTTTAGTATGTTATAGTATGAGTAAATACAAGACCTTTTTACTCTTGTGCACTTTTACAAAATTTCCAAAAGTAAGCGAAATAATTGCATGCAATGAAGTATCCCGTATGGGAGCCTCGGGCGACTTAGGCGGACCACGCTCATCCCGTATGGGATCTATTGGGCCGTGCGGGCAACTTTTTCAAGTTTATAAATAATGTTGATTCGCCCACAAACATATGATTATTATTGATGAATCACTTTTTTTTTTGTTCCACAATGTATAATAGAACACATATATGGCTTTACAATTTAATTAATAATATAAAAAAATAAGTATACAATAAATACAAAAATAGTATAAAAATACAGAAAAACACTATAAAAAAAACTCTAATACAAAAATAGTATATAAATACAAAACACTGTAAATAAATAATATAAAAATAGTATAAAAATAGACAAAACACTATAAACAACTCTCATAACAAACAACTTATTTCGAAATCTTATGGAACAAAGCAAAACAATTCCTTTCTTCAGTAAGGCAAAGGGCCACCTTGCAATCCTCACACATCCAGCGGGATCTGTGGATGCTGGCCTGCACACCAGAACAGAATTGCAAGTCTGCCTCATGGAGACATGCTTTGGCATGTGTAGGGCAGTGGCATTCTGGCGTGTCTCAATACTTGGCACAACTGCCGTTGGCCCCCTTCTTGGCAAAGTAAAATCTCTGTGCCAAGAGAATTCCTGGTTATTCTGAAGGTTGACGACTTGAAAGCTTCTGAGCAATTGGAGATATCCAGACGGAAGTCCTTGAGCGGCTTGGGGTTTTCCTGCAAAGCCAGGCAATCCCTCTCGTACAAAATCCAGGCGTTGCAGATGATCAAGTCAAGGAGGTAAGCAAAGAGCCTCATGTAGTACCTCTTTGCTTTGAAGGGGGTCCTGTACAGGTGTGTCAACATGTCACTCTTGTCAATGCCCCCCATGCGGTTGTTGTACATCTGGATGACAGATGGGCAAGGAATGGGAACCTTCTTCTGGCTGCCCTGTCGTACCGCTCCACTGTTCCCATGGGCTCCACACCAACATCAGAGGACAAGATTGTCACAACGCTGTTGTCCTTCCATCTTGCAACAAGGATGCCATCAGAAGAGACTATAGTCCAGTGTCCCCCCTTTGTGTCGCTTTCTTGTTCATCTCCTTCACAGACGTCAGGGGAGGATGACCAACTCGGTTTTCCCTGGCAGTGCCCACATACCGGCATCCATACTGTGATCTCAGGTACTTGGCCAACCCTATACTTGTGAAGTAGTTGTCTGCATACACTGCTGAGTTTCTGGGTCCGTTGATGGTATTCACTAAGGCGACAACAACTTGGAAGTTACAGACATGGCTTTCTCCTCTTCAGATAGCATAGTATGGTGGCTCACAAAGGTTGTCTCCCCTTGGTACATGAGATATCATGCACAAAACCCTCCACACTGGAGCGGCAGAACAACTTGAAGCCCCACTTGTCAGGCTTCTTTGCGACATACTGGCGAAGGTTACCAGCCCTTGTGCCCCTTATAGGCGACCATCACTTCATCAATGGAGTGGATAGGAGTCTCAGGAACTTTCAGGAACTCTCTGGTGACCTTGGTGAAGGGTGGCTCTCACCTTGAAGAACCGATCTTGGGATGCAGCTGCCTGGTCATTGTCGCTGAAGTGAAGGGAAGATCGAATTGCCTTGAAGCGGTTCCTGGACATGAAGTCTGCAACTTGAGGAATCCTGGTCTTCACGGCCCACCCAGAAGTCAACTATGCTAGGGAGGAGGAACCAGGACCAGGCCCATGTACACGATGAGGCCAAGGAAAACCATGAGAATCCTCTTCTGACATGTGGAAGTGCTGCCTACATCCTTCTGTCTTGAGTACAGGTTGGATTGATACACAATGTGTTCCTCAATTCAGTTGTGAAGAACTGGGAGAATATTCATAAGGTTCCCTCAAATAGTCAGGCTTCTGATGAATGAAGTTGGGCAGGGCACGGATATCAATGTCTTCCTTCTTCCATTCATCAGCACGAGACCTCTTAGGGTTTAGGCTCACCTTCCTCTTCCATAGGATCGCTTGAGGGACACAACATTGACCTTGCGAGCTGAACAAGAATAAAGTAACATTAGTAAAACAGTAAATGTGTGTGTGCGCATGCATGTGTATGTCAAGTGAGTATGCATGTGTGTGCACGTGTATGTCAGTGAGTATGGCAAGTAAACAAATAAGTTTTTAAAATACCCAATGTTTACAAAACCATTTAAATTTGGGCAACAAATTTAAATACCATTATAACAAACGAGACTTTTAAATACAATGTTTACAACATTTCAATCTCTCTCTCTCTCTCTCTCTCTTTCTCTCTCTCTCTCTCTCTCTCTCTCTCTATGTATCTCTCATACTACCCTCTAGAGTTAGGAGGGACAGAGGCATCGTCCTGAGTAAGGCCTTCGTCAGGAACGTAGGTAGGGTCGTCATCATCACTGTCAATGTCCAAAGGGCTCACGTCGACATCACTTCCTTCAGCGTCGTCAGGGCTACCCCATGGTACACGTTCCTGAGTCTCCAATGCAGCATTGCGTTGCCCATAAAACATACTGCTTTGAAACTGCAAAAATAAAAAAAACAACTTTAAAATCATGTAATGAAAGAAAAATGTAACTTTCCCTAACAAAAACCTATCATTCAATCCCTTGTAAGGTAATAATTTATATGCACATGAACCTAACATCTATAAATCATCACTATTATATCTAGATATATTGTTAAAATTATTCATAAATGTCTAAAACAAGCACTAAAAAAAAAATTATTACTTTGACGTCGTATTCTACTGGCCGTTGTAAACCGTTACGGTCCGATACATCCCTCATGGGATGAGCGTGTCCGCCTAAGAACGACCGAAGTATCCCGCAAGGGATCTATACTTTTTTTTTTTGTCACTACGACACGTCAGTAACACTACAGCCCTTCAAACCAACATCAAAAGGTAAGTATATCACTAGGCTTCACTATCCCACAGTCACTGTGTACTTACCATGATTACGAAGTTCGGGGGGGGGAAACTTGGAGGTTACTGCGGCACGTCTTGACGTTTTCCCAAACTTGCGCACGACTGAGGTGTCTGTCGAAGGCCCTCCAGTCTTTGTGCGAGGGCCTGGTGGCTTCTGATTGGTTGATTCGAAGAGCAGAGGAGTGTAGCTATGAGTTGCCAAAGCGTCAATTTCATACAAGCTCAAACTTGTTCACCACGACTACCCGAAAGTAGCTGTTTTAAAGATCCCAAATGGGATCTCTGGTCGTTAAAGGGTTAAAAATAAGAAAATGAATTCATAATTCCTTTCCTCAAACATTTTCATAATTCATTTCCTCGTGAAAATTTTCAGTTCTACTCTGAAAGTGGAACTATTAACTAAAGCTACGTTTAACAAATACACAACCATATAAACAGACTGCACTGCTTCCTCGTCTTTCATTACTTTCGGTCTACTTTCAGTTCACTCTTACAGCCTAAGTTCACCACTGATAATCTACATTTCCAATCCTTCATGAAAAACTAATTTTGAACAGTATTACAAATACAGACTGAAACTGTCCATACTAACAGTTTCACCCATTTATAATCAATCATCAATGGAGAAAAGGTCTTCAACGCATTATAATTACCTTCAAGTATATAATTTATCTGGCTAAACTAGTCTGATGGCAAAACAGATCCTTTAACAATAAACCCATCTAATTTTGATTTATTCTTCAAAGTTCAATGAACTGACTGCCTGAATTTTTTGTAACTTATTTCATTATATACATTTAAGCCATGAAGCTTCGAATAATTTATATAACACCGAATGAATCAGCAAATGGAAACCAAGAATTATCATAACAAACAACAAAGAATATTGACAGCAATCCATAAGAAAATATATAATTCTAAAACAATACAAAATCATATAATCTCGTTTAGCAAAGCCAGACATAAAAGCCTATTTTGATTTAATTAAGTACTATACTGAACGGAAAACTTTGCATCCAGAATTATTATAATAAGCTTATCAAGAGCATAATTATACTTAATTAGAACAGGCAACTCACTTCTAAAAATAATTGTTTCGCATACCAGGAAATACGAAATAATGGTTTTATGAGGTAGGATCACATACTAGGTGAGTTTTATGGAGATAATATTAATAGTGAAGGCCAGATATAATTTTCTTAAACTACCCATCAAGTTTCTTTTTCAAGTATTCAAACTCCACAATTTCAGAGATGAATGGTGCTGAAAAAAAGGATAATTGTTAACTAAAAAGAATGACATCCCTTTCAATTATCTGGCACATTTCGAGTAACTGTTTGCTGTAAAGTAGCAGTTATTTTTAATGAGGTTTGCCTTAAATACGGATTACTACCAATAATGATAATAATGGCCTATTACTCGTCAAAAAGTGATGACCTCGATTATTAAATATACATTGCCGTTTGCAGAGAGATAAAATCAGTATATTTAATCATAGTTACATAGCTGCGTACAAGTTGAGTAGACTTATCCAAGAAACTAGAACTACTTATCATTTACTCCTAATATCAGTGTTTTACACTATAACGATACCATTTCGTGTTCATCTTGATGATACAAAACGCATAAGCATTTTTTCATGTATGAAAATTCTTACTTATGCTTAGCTAATTAAAGTATAACTTTACTTACGAATTTGAACATTCAACGGTTCAGCTTGATAAAGTAAGTTAAAATGCACTCATAAAAATGTATAACAATTCAGTGAGTAATAAATGCAGAAGAGTTGTCGTTGTACACCATTTCATGTAACTTCGTCATTTGTTACTGGGATTCCATTATCCTTGCTGCTGGATCTCCGATTTACAATCTCCGCAATGACTTTCACTGCAGTGCAGAGCCCTAATGCTTCTAATGTAAATCTAATGGTTTTTATTCTTTTTATTTTTTTATACGTGAATTCTGATGCTGTCACTAGTCATTGTTACACTTGTGTTATATTCAAATAAACATATACAAGTAATACTACCTCTTCGCTTTCGGTTTTGCCTTCCCACAATTCATAACTTTTTTTTAAAGTTAGCATACAAAGTTAATTGGCATTCTGTACGTCTATTAAATAAAGCGTTTAAATTATGGATGTAATAATAATGATAATAATAATAATAATAATAATAATAATAATAATAATAATAATAATAAAATAATAATAATAATAATAATAATAATAATAATAATAATAAAGATCACATGCAAATTTTCTCCATTTCGAATCCTCTTGCACTTTTCTCCTGGCATGCATTTGCCTTAAAACATCTCCGAGGACTATGAATCCCACTCTGCTTGAAAGCGATTGTATGTTCTAGTTCAGAGAGAATGAAAGAGCTATCATAAAATTTTCCAGTAAGATTTCTTCAAGTTCCGAATTCTCCTTCCTCTGAGATTTGTCGTAAATGTATCGATAAAAAGAGCTCGTTTGTGAAAAGTTAGGGTGATATCGCCCGGCGCTATGCATACATACATACATACACACAATGATAATCCAATTCAATATATATATATATATATAATATATATATATATATAGTATGTATATGATATATATATATATATCTATATATATATATATATAATATATGAAAATCTCTGACTGTATAAAAGGAATTCCATTAGAGAGGTCATAAGGCAAATTTATATTACAATTAAATGAAGGAAATGGGTAACGGGGAACAATAGAAACATGAAATATATTTTACATCTTATTTATAATATAATATGCTCTGTGGCGAGTAATACGTACTAAACACAGCAACATTAGATTGGGTAACACGAGAAGATCATACAAGTTACCCAGTAAGAAGAGATACAGGTTACCTCTCTAAAAATTAGTGAACGTTTTTGATAATTTATTTCAATCCTAAAAAAAAAAAATAAAAAAAAAAAAAATAAAATTCTTACTCTTAATCGAACCCTCCGCAGAATGTGGAACGTGATGCACTACTATGAATTAATTTTCAAATTAATCAAAGTGTCTCAACCGCTAATAGCTACTATCAACTACCCAATGCAAACTGTCGATGTCATACATCATGTTTGATATATTCCACGTAGATTTACTTGCAGTACAATACATGGGATAAGGAAAAACTACATTGATCAGTAGGGAAGAGAGAGAGAGAGAGAGAGAGAGAGAGAGAGAGAGAGAGAGAGAGAGAGAGAGAGAGAATGATCATCACTGCAAATATAGGCCTTACTTACTGTAGAGAAAAGAGAAATGCCTGTTTACTTCGAGAGACGTTTTTGATAACACGTACGAGAACTTAGATCAATATGCTAGAACGAACTGAAGACACGAGACAGGAGGAAAGACGTACACAAAATAACGATGTAATGACGCCAAACTTACACCAAAATTAGCATAAATCTTTAGGACCCTTGAGGAGGTTGTTTAAAAGAAACAAATAGAGAGACTCATAAAAAAGCTGCCCCCGAGAAAATAGGAATTGAAAATGAACAAGGTAAAATAAAAATAAAAATAGAAATAAAAATGGTTTATTAGGATGCATGGAATATGAACCTATTTTTTTTACTACAATTTAGAGTAAGAAAATATCGGTTGATTCTCATTTTAAAATGTTCAGTATACTAATTAAAACAGAAGGTTTGTTGCTCCAATCTTCATTCAACCTACAGGCCTTGTTTTTTTCTTAAAACAGTTTTATCTACTATATTCGCCAAGAAAATTCTGGAATGTAAAAAAGAATCTTTAGGAGCCAAAGATGTCTTGCTGTATTATGATTTAACAAATGATGGTGGTTTAAGTTTTCTAAACTTCAGCAACTACAATATTTTATCTGTAAAACAGGAACAATGCTGCAAAATAACGTCAAAACACTTCATTCAAATAAACAAATAAAAATATACTAAAAGGATAATATAAAATGATCAAGCGTAATTTATTGGTCTGGGAAACAACTAGTTCTACGTCTCTTGTTGAAAAAGCGAAATGAGTGAAGAAAAATAAAAAAGAAGAAAATATGTGCAGTACATATTACTAAAATCTTGACAAAGATGCAATAATTAATCGAATACAGTGAGCAGTATGTAAATTTAGCTTATGCAAAAGTTGTTTACATAAAGAATTTTCAATCTTTAGAGAAAATTGTGCCTCTATGTTGGCTTAAAAAACCGAAATATGTACCTGGTGGGTAGCGGACCTAGGTGAATCGCTTTGGGAAAGAGGGCACTTGGCAAACATTGTCGACAAATAAGGGTTTTTGAAAACTGAAAGGCTAATATTTTCTGGGGCTTCCGATTCAGGTTGACAGGTTACGGAATGGTAATAAATAAATACATAAACATTTATGAGGAGATATCGCCTGACAGTCGATGCTAACAATAAAATCCTCCTGATGAATTTGAACACCCAACCAAGAATATTACTGCCCACTCATTTGGGCAAAGTATTAAACACACCTACTCACAAGCGGTGAGCAATATGAAGGTACAACCATAGTTAAAAGGTGTAGTGGTATGTTCTGTAATTATTCCAACCACACGTAACTATACTTGCATTCCACTCCATTATTATCCTTCGCAATTCAATGGATTAATCGTTGATACACTGTTTTAGTGAATGGCGGTTCCTAAAGAATGGTTTACTGTTCGCATCTATAGCCAGACGATACCTCATACTTATAACGATGGTATCAATCTTGGTCCTATTGGAAAAGAAGTCCCTGTGACCACTTACTTCAGCCGTGCATTTGATGTCTGGGCCAGTAGCTTACCATGCTCCTGATTGGCTGTTGATAAGCCAATCACAGGGCTGGAAACTCTCAAAGTTTCCAGTCTTGTGATTGGCTTAACAACAGCCAATCAGGAGCGTCGTCAGGGACTGGCCTAGACATCAAATGCACGATTGATGTGAATCTACTATAGTAGGGCGAGGAGTAAGTGAAAAGCTATTTAAAAGTGTAATTGCATGTTCGGCATTTGCTATAATTATGGTATAATCCCCAGCAAGTATGTTTGCATTTCTGGATCATCTCTCTTAATGTCCTTCGTAGCACAGAGGATTAAATATTTGTCTACTGCTTTGGTAGTCGGTTGGCCAAGTCATAAAAAAAGAATATATATATATATTTATATATATATATATATATATATATATATATATATATATACTATAAATATATATATATCTATATGTATATACTATATATATATATATATATATATCTATCTATAATATATCTATATAATATATATTAAATAAAAAAAATATTCTCTAAGGCAAACTATGTAAATCACACCATATATGAAACTGCGTGTTTTATTGTATTTATGTTACAG
>NC_061089.1:78040861-78043361 GCF_015104395.2 Macrobrachium nipponense
GGGTGGAGACATAAATCGATAGAAAGCTTAAGAAAATAAAAGTTTGGTTCCCGAAAAGCCGGTAACTGCACGGATCACATATTTTTGCTAAGACATATTGGCCATCAGTGTGTGTGGAGCCTTTGAATCCCCTCGTGTCACTATGTCATGATAAATAAGTCAAGATAATTGCAATTATACATGAGCATGGTACGTGCAAAGTTAATTTGGATCACATCTTGTCAAGTATATGCAGTTAATGAGGTGGTACCACAAACGAATGTCAAGTCACTTTTGATGTTATCTGTTCTCACAGATTTTAAATTAAAAAGTTGTTAGAGAAGGAAGAGCAGGTTTAGATTAGAGTAACTATGAAAAATTAACAGATCTATGCTATTTTAACTGAGAAAACACAAGACTTAAAAATATTACTTAATAGAATTAATTATACAAATAAATCGTTACAAACACTGATCCTTCTAGTAACGGACACAACTATGCACGAGGAGATAAGATATATGATTACAATGTTTGCAAATATTATATGGCAGCACTATAAAAAAAATGCAATGCACTATTTCTTTATGTTTGCTTCATATCTTTAATGATATATTTTTTTTATAGATTTCTAGTATTGATGAGGTGCCCACACATATAAAGAGGTTTTGGAATCAATAATCACCTGACAGTTGTTCAGTGTCGACTTCTAATTTCATTTCGGCTTCATTTTGTCAGATCCTTGCTTTCCCAAAATCACAGGAAATTGTCATCCCAATGGACGTCGACGCCATCACGTTACCCTGAACGAACGACAGTTCATTACCAAAGCAAATTTAGCAGAACCAAAACGACAGAAACTTCATTGTGCTAAATATTCGCTGTTCATTTTCCACTGACACTAATTGTTGGGTTGCTGTGCTTGCGTGGCGAGGAAGGCTACTCCAAGGAAAATTTTTGACAGACATATATTTCCACTTATCCTAGGAAAATGTTGATAAGATTCCACTGATCCAAATACTAAAGGAGAACACTTGGCTAAAACCAAGGTCAATTTTGGGTGCGCAATGAATAAATGTAAGACGACTGGATTCTTATAAAGTTTCAACTTACAGTACTCAACTCTCGGACGGGATAATTTCAGATGGAGGTATATAATTTCAATAATTTGATTTATTATTCAGAAAAAAAAGAGAATTTATAACAATATAAAGGTATTCTACTGCCTCTCGAATGTTTCAAGATTATGCAGATATGTAGAAAGCACTTCTGGAGCACATATTTTTGCAGCATCAAACGAGCCTACAGTTACTAGCTCCGTTTGATATCAACAGCTGATAAATGCTTCGCAGCGTTGCTATCAGTGCAGCACTCCTTCCTATCAACATAGTGAATCGTACTGGATGTTGCCCCCCAAAAAATGCTTTAAGGTGCGCTTTATAATATATACCTACACATATATAAATATGTAAAAATACACAGAATACATGTTCACGAAATAAGTAAAACAGTGGTATGCAATATGTTTCGTTCTAACTTGATTATATTGTCTAGCTTGAAAATGCCTTACATTAAAAACAAAAGAGATGAAAACATTTTGTTGTTTCACTTTCCTCGGGGCCATGTACTTTGTTTATATTAATAATATATATACATACATATGTATATATAGTGTGTGTAGAGATATATATATAATATATATATATATATATATATATATATATATATATATATATATATATATATACTATATATACATACATATATATATATATATATATATATATATATATATATATATATATATATATATATATATATGCGTGTGTGTGTACCCGGCTTCGAATTTTAAATTTATTAAAAGTTTGAAGTACAAGGCTTAATCTTTCATCCGAAAATTATAAAATGCGCCTAAGTCATTATGACACCTTTCCTAAAAACGTCCTTGTCAAACAATATGGAATTTAAGACCTGAATTTTCTTTGGCCGTGAAATAAGACATCACTGCATCACAGATGACTTCCAAATAAGCTCTACCGTCGGCGGTGGTTTGCTTTCTGGTGTTAAGGCCGAAGGAATTGCATGCAGTAATGAATGGGGGACATAAATCTTGTTGGTATGTTCTCGCCCTGAGGATTTCCCAGCTGGCCATTAGTCAAATGGAGATTTATGACGTGCAAGCAAACACAGGAGGTAATCACTTTCGGAATTTATAGAAGTATCTGGATGTCTTGGCTCAAGTGGCAAAGATATTTTTCATTTCTGCGCATGAAAAGTATGCTTGGTGAGTAAGACTCCCTGCTTGCTGGTAAAGATTAGCTTATTAAGTAAAGAAGAGAGAGAGAGAGAGAGAGAGAGAGAGAGAGAGAGAGAGAGAGAGAGAGAGAGAGAGAGAGAGAGAGAGAGAGAGAGGCAAAAATATTTTTGGTGCATGAATTATTACTGAAACTGACTCATATACCTAAACTTTAGCGTTACTTGAACATGCGTTCTGTAGAGAATTAAAATAGAAAATTAAAATGAC
>NC_061089.1:78048361-78070861 GCF_015104395.2 Macrobrachium nipponense
TTTGTAGTGAGAAGTTGGATCGAGTCGCCTGAGATGTGGAAGAGAGCGGTGGTGGCGTATAGGAGTGATGGAGGGATTAGCCCGATGTTAATGGAGCATCTCCCAATAAAATATATTATTCAGGTTTTGAAGAAAAAAATGCATGCATAATTGAAACTGTTTCCCTCCCTATCCGTGGTATTCACTGGCCACCGATAAAAAACAAAACAAAAAGAGTAAGCCTAACTGAATCTCTCATCCATCAGTGATAAGTTTGCTTATTCATTAGACTTATTCATTAGACATATCAAAGATTTCAAGTGTATTTTTAAAAATCTCTTTCTCTCCATCTAAAGTATTCATCAGACCGCAGTCATAGGCGAAGAGGTAGTCATGATTTCCTGGTTCAGCAATATCGTCAGGCGCTAGAATTCAAAATTCTCAAATGAATGTTGTTCAGCAACATTTACACTACTGTATTGTCTTGCTCTCTTGTGGTGCTTCGAGGTGTTCCACCTCTAGGCCCATGTTCTAAACTTTGCCGTTCTCTAAACAATTTGATTCATCTATGTATGATTCTCTACGGTATATTAAGCTTTCTTGATATCTCTCCAACAGGAACTTGCACCGAATGCAGTGCAATAATTGTCTCTCACTTAGCGAGGGATGTTTCTTAGACCAATAAATGACACATTGACATTAGATTCCCGTGCACATAACATGAAAAGCAATAGAGCGAGGTTGCCTGGTTCACACTGATAAGATATCGTTTTTTTTTTTTCTTTTAAATTTGTTAGCATTTTGTGAGATTCCAATGTTTTCTGTAAAATTTAACTAATGGAATAGTTCAACTACCTTCAACTTAATATTGAAATTATAATTTAAGGACTATGTTCATGCGATACTACTAGTGATAGGTATCTCTTTTCTATTTGGTAATGCATATCTATGGTTGTGATATGACGTTTTTTTTCACTTCGTTTCGTTCACGTCAATTTTGCTATAAGGAAAATAGTTTTACACAATAACATAACATAATGTTCTAAAGATATCAGTGACTGTTTTTAACATCATTGCATATGATTTCTTCCATCTTAGGAAAGAAAAATAGATAAATAAGGCATGAATCGTGCGTCAGGCAGGTGAACGAAAAATTATGAAACTCTGCCACCAGTTTTTTGGCCGACAGTACATAGAATAAATCTATGTGAAAAATCGCACAATAAATTAGTTCTATTGCAGTATATTAATAAGTTATACCAATACTTTTACTAGAAATTTCTTAGGATTCCCATTAATAATACTCATCTATAAAAGTAGAATTAAGTCAAGTCCAGGTCTGTACACGTTCGCCCTTATCCTAAAGCAGCAGTTTAAGGAGACTTCAAAGGAGTTACTAAAGAAATTAAGTAATCCTAGTTAACATCTCTTGCCTCTCCTTTGTTAATCCAATACCTAAGTTAATCCAAGACAGCAGTTGCCATTGTGAACCGACTGACTCATTCATTAACTTATGGAATTTAGGCTTAAAACCTAAGCGCAGGGGCATTGTCATTATTCGCATTGCCTCAAATGGTAAAAAGAGGGAGTTGAGTGGTTGGACTGCAGATACAGAGATCCATAAAAAATGAAAAAGGGGAAACTGGAAAAGAAACACTCAGTTACGGAATAACAATTAGCGGTACTGGACAGTAGGCCTGAAGAAAAGAAGCGGGAATCAAGCTAAAGTAAAAGTGGATACAACAAGGGTCTGAAAGAAGGTTGTAAACACCTTTTAGCGCTGCCTAAAATGCACCATGCGAGGTACACTTGCAACACTACCTAGTCTGAAGAGCTACCACAAATGTTATGACCTGTGCAAGAATGAAATACTATACACGACCCTTTCATCTTAATTGTTTGCTGTAAAATTAAGTCTTCTTTTCAATTTTTTCTACTTAAAGTAGTTTGCTTGAAAATTCCTGTTTTTAATAGATAAATAAAAATAAATAAATAAAAAAATACATTTATATATGTGATTAATTATGTTTGTGTGTGTGTGCACTTGAAATCACCAAACCATGTGATATATGGTAGTCTATATTCAGCTTTTTTATTCGTTGTATTTTCCATGTCAGCCTTGAGCGGTAGCTGTCCCCTCCATTCTTAATTTTGCATTTGGGGCCTCACGGAATCTAACTGTTTTACGGAAAAAAAGGTAAACTCGGAGAAATGGTTCTCTTCATAAAATCCTGAATGTATTTTTTTTCCAGCGGGACAAATGTTAAAAAAGAGCACCAGCATATTGCGTTGTCAACGAAATAACAATTCTTTTTGAAAGAAATCAAATATACATCCATGTTGGGGGATCGCCAATAAAGCAAATGTTGGAAAACAATAAAATTCCGTCCCAATTCTAAAGTACACACGATTAATTGTGCAGATGTCGGTGGGGTAACTGGAGTAACAAGTTTGTGAATATATAAAAATAAAGTTATGGTTCGTTAAGGATGAAAAATGGCTTCGTCATACATAAAAAAAAAACTTCGAGAGAGAGAGAGAGAGAGAGAGAGAGAGAGAGAGAGAGAGAGAGAGAGAGAGAGTTTTATAGCATAAGTTTATAATAACAGAATATCTATAGCTATGACAGTGTGTTAAATTTAATTTTCAATTTCCCTGACACGGATGATATAACTTCGTTCCAATTTATTCCTATTATTTCACCAAAAAACAAATATAGCAGTGCAATATTTAGTTTCTATGGAAAAGTGGTCTTAAGATCTACCAGATATTTGAGGATACTGGTGACCTAAAGAACTCTAATATTGTAACCAAAACAGCTTTGGAAATTATCCTAACAAAGAAAGGTATCCCATTTCCAGCTTCATTAGACGAACCACTAGTATGGCCAAATTCATCTGGAACGTGTTAGCAAAAAGGGAGACAATACACCTAAAGAAACACACATACATATTATATATATGTATATATATACGTATATATATATATATATGTATGTAAGTATATATGTATGTATGTATGTATGTATGTATGTATGTATGTATGTATGTATGTAGGGTGGCTGGGATAATGGAAATGGATGGCTATAATTTGGACCTATGTGCAGAACGCAATATGACGAAGTTCGCCACTTATCAGTGAACGGAAAAGAGAGTTCCTTAGCGAAATTAAATTACTAACAACTACTAGGGGTATGAGGTAAGCTGTAACAAGAACAAAACAATGTGCCAAAATACTGCAGATATATAAACAAACCCAAAATGGTTAAAATCATAAAATCAAAACTGAAAGGGAGCATGATGCTTGTAAGGGAATACAAAGGAAAATTGTAGCACACTCTTCACACTGGGTTCCAGGAAATCTCGACCGGATATAAAATTGGTAATGACAACGAGGGGGCACTGTTGATTTACTGATGACACACAACTAGGACACTCATGAACGGATCTGCAATGCAGGGTTCATTGTAACACATGAGGGGATGACAAGTGAAGTCCAATGGAAAAAACCAGGTAAAATAACAAATACTTCAGAAATTGAGATCTACACATATCACTAAAACTATCAGACTAATAACAGGTAAAGTTAAGTTAAATGGTGATCCAATAATTTATACTGAAGTTTACTGGAGGTCACAACAGAAATCTCTAGGGGAGATTGCAAAGTGAAAGGCTTGAAAAACAGTAAAACAGCTAGAAACAAAGTATGAAAATATGGTGAGGCCGACATACAACCTCCATTCACTTTACCTAAGTCCGTGAACGAGACGTGTGTATAAACAGAGCCAGTGTGCTTTATGCAGAAATCTTCAATGGAAATTGGCATCTGTCCCAACCCAGGGAGCATGTGGTGAGAGAAGATGTGCTTATGGTTACAAACTCATGGCATCATTGATGGTATACACGGCCAATCTTCCGAAGGTGCAGCATCGAAGGGGCGTCGAGGTACAGACTTCTCCTCAAGTCCTCAGGTACTGGCAGGTAACAGGTGCTTACGTGGACAGACTAACGGTCAGCAACATATTCTACTAACATAGATGGAGCATCATCTATACGACACGTTTGTCCGGCAGTCATTCCTCTCTCCTTGACTCGAACTACTGCTACTACTGCTACATGGCAACGATGCCCCTCTATATACCAGACAAGATACAATAGCGTCATTGTTCTCTAGTTGTGATCACACACGGCTAGCCCATTGTTTGGGGTCCCATCGGAATGCTTCAAACTTGACACGTATCTGGAACAGAAGTCACTCGAGGGCCAATACCACAGACGACAGAAAATAAATAAAAAGTGAAAATCGATTGAATTTTTATTGCATAAAAAAATTAGTGGGGAAACTACTTGAGGATTTACAAGGGCCAGGTCAGAGGGATCACTAATTTCGAGGATGCAGGTGCATGGATGAAGATGGTGAAGACAATTAAAGGAACACTCCCTAACAACTAACCGCTAATGACCCCAGGTATTCTTCTAAAAAGGGGATGCAAGGGTAAACCCACTTGGCTTCTGCACCAAGTCGAATGGGAAATCCTAAAATGACTTTCAGCACAGTTCGTCCTATTATTCCCTAAAATTACATAAGAACCTTTGGGGATTTTTATGATATAGGCAAAGGGGCGTGGTTTTCCAAACAACTTTACTTATTTTCCCAAAATTATAGGGTGTTTTCCAAAATTCTATGCTACTTCCAAGCTCTTAAGGTAATTGAGAGAAGAAAATGCCTGAATATGACGCTTGTGACTATATATATATATATATAATATATATATATATATATATATATATATATATATATATATATATATATATATATATAATTACAAAGGCTTAATATCGAAGTCATTGTATCTCGGAAATAATACCTGTGCTAAGAGTAATTGCTGAGTGGTTCGTGTGTGTGTGTGTGTGTGTGTGTGTGTGTGTGTGTGTGTGTGTGTGTGTGTGTGTGTCAGAATAGTTTGAAAAATATTTCAATTGCCATGTATTCGCTATAGTTTCTCTAGCATAAATTATATAGAAAACTATATGTACCTTGAATTGTTCTTGCTAAGGCATTGCAGTTTTGGGTTTAAAGTAAAAACGAATAACGACATATAACCCATGGGTACTTACAGAATCTCATTATATCCCATAAATTTTACTTTACAATAGCAGTTAACTGAAATACTTTCCTAATTTCACGTGACCCCTAATCCCAATTATTTCTTGAGCATATTTGCTTACTTCCCTTGCCGGAAACACTCATGAATAAAGTAAATCGTCGATTCATATATTTCAAAAATGAGTTTTATTCATTATGATAAGGGGAAGCAGCCCTTATTCAAATCATTCTAATTTACGGTATTGAATTTGATCATACTTGTAGCTGTGATATCATCTATGCAATAATTTCATTTGCTCGCTATTCGTAAAATAGCTGAATGAAATGTCATGCTTGTATTGCTTATGAAGGATGAAAATTCATATTAAACTTATAATCAAGTACAGTAGGAAAGGTGAAGATATTTCTAAAAAAAAGTTGTTTAAAATGCGCTCTCCTGCCCACAAAAAAGAAAAAAAAACTATAAACATTATGCCAGTTGTTATTCTTTCTTTTGTTACTGGAATTTAAGGTATTTCAACAGAAATCGAATAGAGTAAGGATATTTTGGGATTTATGTAAATTTTTGTAACTGCTTAAATATTAGGTGGCTTCTATTTTTCTTAGATATTTAGGGTTAGGACTTTTAGGCGACGTGAGAAATGCAACACAATAAGCAAGTCACTTCACAAGCCGGTGCCAAATACACGCGCACGAGCACACCCGCACACATACACATACATACATACACACATATATATTATATAACATATACACTCACATACACACGCACGCGCGCGCGCGTACATACATACATACATACCTACATATATATATATATATATATATATATATATATATAATATATATATATATATATATATATTATATATATATATAGTCAGGGAATCACTGTGATACGTCTTACTGGAATGTTGTTCTTACTATATAAAATAAGGAAGTTTTTGATTAATCTACTTACATTATTCCAAAGACTCTGTGACCTTTTCCTGAGGTATTTTTCTGAGAGGGAATATTCGTCAGTTTCCTTTATGGCTGTATTCTTATGTAGGTGGTCTATTTTACTGAGGGAAAATTCTATATAAAAAATAAAGAAAAGTTTTAGTAAGATTTCTTCATTCTAGAATTACAAAATATCACAGCAAACACACATCACTTATGCAGGCCCGAGACTTAAAGCAATCACCCTCTAGAGTCTAGATATATATATGTATTTCGTTTGAGTAAACATTGTGATAATCACCGTATATCGTTTGGTATTTTCAAGTAAGGAAAGGTGAAGCCATACGTGAAGTAAAGCGCTATGAATATTAATGGTTTTAATCAGTGAAATGATTCACTCATCCAACTATCCCTCTCATCCAATTATTCTTAAGGTATAAAAATCCCTCGACCTCTAATCTGCACAATGGTTTCTGATGTTTCATGAATATTATTATTATATTCTTCACCGGACGCCTCTTCAAAGGGTGACCTAACCTTCTTACCAATCAATCTTGCCATTTTCCTGTGATATAAATTGCATTCTTATAGAAAGCAGACCAAGTCACTGACATGGAACCTTTGAGAAAGATTTATCTGTTGCATTTTCCCTTGCATATAAAAAGAAAAAAAATTAGCATTCTTTATCCTGCTGCATCAATTTCACTATTTGTTTAAAGTCAACATTTCCTCTTCATTTATAATTAAAGACAGAGAGAGAGAGAGAGGAAGGGGGAAGAGAGAGAGGAGCAGAGAGAGGAGACCGGGAGAGAGAGAGAGAGAGAGAGAGAATTTCCTTTGTGAACAAAGTACGTTTTAAAGATGGCGCAGCGTCAAAGAACACATGTTATGAAATCAAGTGAATTATTTAATGTTAACGTTACATTTTATTTTGTTTCTTCTTTTAACATAGTTATACTGTCACAGGGAAATGAGTAACTGAGGCATACGGTACACTAACAACATACAGCCAGGTGCTTCAAGAATATTGATACCGATTCAAACGGGGGAGCCAATATGGAGTAAAATCTTACCAAATTTTATCCGAGAATTTTCGTCGGGTTAAAATACGGATGAAAAAATCTGAATATCTAATATCCGAGCTGAAGTGACAGCTCTCAATTTACATGTGTCAAGATAACGCAGCTGTTGTCTGATCAGGTTTCAGACGACAGAGAAGTTTTACAAATACAAACTCCTAACCCTACACTTTCCTGTATACATGGCACTTTGGACTGGAAATGCTTTACCCAACATCAGCACAAAGAAGATTGTGTATTCGGCACATATTCATAAATGAAAATGCAACATTCTCTCTCTCTCTCTCTCTCTCTCTCTCTCACTCTCTCTCACGTACACACACACACACACACACATAGGCACACACATCGCTCAATATCCCAAAGTTAGACTTTACGTTTTGAGATAGACTTTTTGAATAATAATCCTCAACTTGTGAACAGCCTCACCATGGCCTCAACTCAAAAACAGTCGTCTAGCTACCTATTTTTTTAGGAGTATATAATTTGGTGATTAGCGATATAGAGAAACGATGAGTCGGGAAACGAACCAAGCTCGGTTAACATATATAAAAATATATTAATTCTGGGGTGGAGCGAATTAGATATTAAAGGACATTTGTAGCTTAATGCGTAAACATGAATCACGGTGATGTGATAAGACCCATATATATATATATATATATATATATATATATATATATATATATATATATATATATATATATATATATATTATATATATATATATATATATATATATATATATACACACACAAGGTGCTTCGAAATTAGAAACCGCCCCCCCTCCCCACAGCATAAACTCAAATTTATATGGACAAAAACAAAAGTAATTCAGAATAGGTATTTATTTAAGTTTCTCTCTGAGTATTTAATATTTTATGTGGCCTCCATCTGCCTGTACCACAGCCTGCATTCTTGAGGGGTATGATTTCAGCAAATTGCGAAAAAGCTGAGACTCAAACTCCATTTCCCTGAGCACTTCGGTCACCTCTCTTCGTAGGTCGCAGAGGCTTGGGATACCATCATAGTTAACTGTGTGCTCTTCAACACGATCCTTTAAGATACTACCAATGTTTTCACACACATTAAGGTCAGGGGAGCTACCTGGAAATTCACTTGACGAGAAGAAATCGATACCACTGTTTTGAAGCAGCTCCTATGTCTGAAGAGCCTTGACACATGGTGTCTTATCATGCAAATTGTGACTTATTCAGCATATAACACATTCTCAGGATCTTTGAGGAATGGAAATACTCCACCAGTAAGCACAGTTTCTCTGATGTATTTGCCATTCCATGACTGTCCTTTTTCTTTGATGATCCACATTAACTGTTTGGCTGTGAAACAGAGAAAAACTCCCAAACATTCAGGATATTTCACAACTTGACGATAGAGCACATCATTGTTGATATCATCCAATTTTGCAGCCTAAATGATGTCATTTCTATGATTTGGCTTCCAGACTGTGTAACTGAAGAATTTATCTGATGCGGCAACATGGAGAAAGTCAGCTTCATCCCAAAATTTAAGAAATGAACCACAAAACGAGCACGGTCTTCTCTCTGTTGCTGAGTGATGTTCGGCTTGCTGATAACATGAAATGGCTTGATACCAGATTTTTTCAACTCACAATATACAGCACTATAGCTTCTCTTCTTTCGAAACCCTTTTTGTTTCTAGTTCAAGCGCCAATTTACATGAAGACTTTCTTGGTCTACCCACTGCCTTAGCTATGATGTCTTTTGACTCCTCAGAAAGGACTTCAGGCCTTCCAAGATTCTCACACTTTTCACGATGTCAGTCATTTGGATTTTTGTTCCAGTTTCTTTTAACAAAGGATTTATCTCTTTTAATGCATTTAGCTATCCAGGAATGTGAAATGAAGGATGCGCCAGCATCCCTGGCCTCACTGAAGGTTATAGCCCGTATTCGGTCAATCCATCTGATTTCCTCAGAGTCGTTAGCCATGGCTGTATCTAACTCCAACACTCAGTCTGAAAATACAAGAAATGTAAAATGAAAAAAAGCTTAATAGAAACTTAAGATGATGTACTTGGAGATAGGCTATAGCAGAAAACTTCATAACTTTCCATTTGTTCAGTGGAGGGGGGGCTCTAATTTCGAAACACCCGGTATATAAATATATACATTTGTGTGTGTTTCAGGACAGTGTTGGCGTCCAGTTCCTCGAGAAATACTAGTCCGTCTCTTTTTAAAACGTACTACTTCTAAGCTAAATATTCAAATCTCGTACCACTCTTCCCCTGTGGAAATCAGAGGCCCCAGTTTTGTTCGGTTGGTTGTATTTAAGTCTTTCTATGATTAATATTCAAAGATCTACTTTTTTTTTATTCTTAATTTATAGTTCACGAAATGGGGTTGCTTTTTCGTTCTTCAGTAGGAGATAAATATCAAACCGCATTGAAAATAAAGAAAATAGCCAAGGGAAAATACGCCATATGATCCTCACCATAAAGTTACTGCCCCTTTTATTAGAGAACATAAAATGTCTAACAACAATGGAACCTACGTACTATTTAAAGTTACAAAACTTACATATTCATGCGCAATACTTATACAAATTACAAAATTATATTCGCGATGAACACCGCTAAGAAGCATTACTTAAAATACATTTCTACTCTCCGTACACGTCAGATTGCCATAATGATTGAAATTTTTCAGTCGGAGGGGAAGGCTATTCTAAAGCGTTTTCGGAAGTATCTTCCCTTTTCCTTTCGTGATCAACTGTACTTTAACATAAATTTAATACAAATTGTCATCCTTTGAGAGCAATGCAAGGATGATATTCAATCAGCTATTTTACGAATACTGAGCAAATTAAAGTATCGCATACATGTTGTCACAGCTACAAGTATTCCCCTCTGCTTGTTGTTGTATACAGTAAAATGTTGGAGTAAGGTCTTCTTCCCCTTTATCATAATAATGAATAAACTTCATTTTTTAAATACATGAATCGTATACTTACTTTTTGCATGAGAGTGTTTCCGGCATGGGAAGTTAGCAAACATTCGCAAGAAATAATTGGTATTAGGGGTCAGGTGAAATTAGGAGAGTAATTCACTTAATTGCGATTGTAAAGAAAAAGTTATGGGATCTAATGAGATTCTCTAAGTATGCATGAGACATGATTCATTTTATTCGCTATTACTTTAAACATATACCTGCATTGCCCAAGCATAGTCAATTTATTTTATGTAGTCTTTTTTTTATACAAAATATGTTGGATAAATTACAAAGATTCAATAGCAAGAAAAATATATTTCAGAGTTTCTGACACAAGCAAAAAATCAAACATAATATATATATATAATATATAATATATATATTATATATATATTATATATATATAATATATATATATATATAAGTATATATATAAATGTTTGTATATATAATGTCACAGTGATAAAAATTCGTAAATAGCTATGTTTTCTAAAAGTACCAATCGACTGTCATGATGGGACTATGTTGATGCGGACGTTACGTACAAATTTCGGCATTCGATTGGGTTATGTATGGTAGAGTTCACATTAACTTACTATACGTCTCCTGACAGTCCTGTAGTCTAGAACGTCGACTAGAAGTCACTGATGGATACTGTCGGGTGTTCGAGTCACTTAGGTATCAAAAATTTATCGCATACAAGTCCCCTTCGGTGATATTCCCGCAGTAGTACGATTTGAATATTAAACGATATTTGTAGCTTAATGTTTGGTGTCTGTGTATGTGTGTATGTATATATGCATGCGTGCGTGTGTGGGGAAACGACAGTAGGATATAAATATCTAGAACAGCAGACACGTTTGAAATGGAGACAAAACTGCATTAGGAACCCGCACTTGGCCCCTTCATATTTAATGTCGTAATGGACGTGTTGATAGAATAAAGGCGAGGAGTGAGAGTGCCATGCTTATGCATGGCATTTCCTTTGTGGAGAGCATGCAGGAGAGCTGGAGAAGCCTCTCGAGTAATGCTCAAAAGAGAGAGAGAGAGAGCGAGAGAACGAGTGAGCGAGAAGCAAATACACTTCAACATAGGAATCCTGTTAACAGAAAAATGACAAATTGGCGGGCTTAATGTTTCCACCAATACGTAGTTTGATATCTCCTGTTAAGATTTATTTAATATATTGTTATTTATAGGAGAAATTTAACTTTTGAGGTCCATTTCTCTAATGGAATAGCGCGGAGTCGAGATTCCTGTAAGGGTAACGTTGAATATTAAAAATCATGCAGTTACCATTATTAAGTTAGGTAAATTTAGCCTTAACGAAGTGCACTGTGTATGCCATTCTAGGAGGGGCACTGTGTAGAATATAAAGCAGAAGACAAGATTACTTGAAACATCAATACCTGAGTTACTGCAGAAATCGCAAGATCTCGTAAAAAATTTGGAGCAAATATTAATTAATAAAAAATAGTTGGGTGCTTAATTGGATATTGATGGGTGAGAATGGTGTGGTAGCATATAGCAGAACAAAAAGATCAGTAAAATGCACTTTGAAAGGGCTTCAGTACTCAAAGCTGTTGATCTCAAAAGAAGCATTAAAGTAAACATTACAAGAGACGCTAGTCCAGAATATGATTTTGCTATACTATATAAAATGACATTTAAAAGGATGAAATAGCATTAGATGCTGCACGGATTAATGAGGTTGTGTCTTTCAAAATTGAAGAGCAACGATATACAGTAAAGGTCATCCTGAGTTTTAATTTAATGCAAGAATTATGATGGAAAATCAAGGTTGAATGATATAAACCCGTTTATAAATCTGGCGCGATCTTCATTGCTCAACAAAAACGAATCATAGTGAATCCTATTATCATTAACGTAAAACAAAAAGATTTTGCTGATTCTAGAAGAAAACTTTACGCAATATTAGGCGCCAGGTTGCAAGACAGAGTTAGCAATGATACCATAGGGAAATTACGTAAATTCCTTATGTATATGAAAAACAGATGAACAGGCGATGGAGATAGCTTAGACATGTCCTTCGCACAATGCCCAGGGCAACAGTATGTTAGTGTCAGCTGTGACTCTGTTGGCACCAGAAGAGTTGGAAGATCCAAAACTACCTGAGAGGCGAGGCTGGAAATGAATATAGATTAGCGGATGATAATAAAAAATCAGAAAAGGGTAGCGGAAATAACACAGATGCCCTGTCCGTCAAGCTGCGTTGTAGATGATTATGGGATGATATAATAATAAATATTAGATGTAAGTTAACAAGCGAGTAGCTGGAGATGTATCTGATGGGAAGGCTGAGGAGTGAGTTTACTTGGCCTTATGAAGTTTATGGAAAAACAACACGTTGGAAAGCTGTGGGAGTCAAAACTGACGAATACATTAAGTGAGGCTTACTTTCATTAAAGTTTTCTTGGGTTGATCTTTCTGTAGCTATTAATTTCTTCTAAATAGAAATTAATTAAAATTTTTTTCACATGTATGATTAGACCTACTACCATAAGCATATTATAAGTAGCTGAAAGGATAAGAAATATGGAAGGTGTCATCTCGTTTAAGTCTGTTTCTATTTTTTTTTTTTTTTTTTTTTTTTTTAAGAAAAACCTACTGCTTTAATCATGGGTTGTTCTTTGACAGCTACAACAATCATACAGGGTGTAACACGAGTGTATATGCAAATATTTTAGGGAATGAAAGATGAAGTAACTTTGAACAGAAAATATTTTGTAACATGCATTTTAAGGCTTCTGTTTTCGGTGCGGGGAATTCTAAAATAACCGTTGTCATTAGTTATGCTTTCACACGATGGAGTTCGTTGCAAGAAGTCGGATCGAGTAGCTTGAGATGTGGCAGAGAGCGGAGGTGGCGTATAGGAGTGATGGAGGAATTAGGCCGATGTTAAAAAAGTATCTCCCAAGAAAATGTATTCTTTAGGTTTTGAAGGAAAAAAATGCATGCATCACTGAATCTGTTTCCCTCCCTATCCGTGGTATTCAGTGGCCACCGATAAAAAACAAAACGAAAAGAGTAACCATAACTGAATCTCTCATCCATCAAAGATAAGTTTGCTTATTCATAAGACATATTCATTAGACACCTATCAAAGATTTCAAGAGCATTTTTAAAATTCTCTTCTTCTCCATCTATAGTATTCATCAAACACCAGTCTTATAGGCGTAGTCATGATTCCTGGTTCAGCAATATCGTGACGAGGCACTAAAATTCAAAATTCACAAATGAATGTTGCTCAGTAACATTTACACACCTGCATTATCTTGCTCTCTTGTGGTGATTCGAGGAATCTAAACTTTGCCAATCTCTAAACAATTTGATTCATCTTTGTATGATTCTCTCCGGTATAGTAAGCTTTCTTGATATCTCTCCAACAGGAACTTGCACCGAATGCAGTGCAATAATTGGCTCTCGCTCAGCGAGGGATGTTTCTTAAACCGATAAATGACACATTGACATTAGATTCCCGTGCACATAACGACATCAAAAGCAATAGTGAGGTCGCATTGGTTTACATGGTTAGGTTACCATTTTTTTTTTAATTTGATTGCATTTTGTGAGTTTCCAATGTTTTCTGTAAAATTTAACAAATGGAATCGTTAAAATACCTTCAACTTAATATTGAAATGATAATGTAAGGACTATGTTTATGCGATACAACTAGTGATAGGTGTCTCCTATCTATTTGATAATGTATATCAGTGGTTGTGATATGACGTTTTTTATCACTTCGTTTCGTTCACGTCAATTTTGCTATATGGAAAATAGTTTTACACAATAACATAACATGATGTTCTAAAGATATCAGTGACTATTTTTAACGTCATTATATAAGATTTCTTCCATCTTATAAAAGAAAAATAGATAAATAAGGCATCAATCGTGCGTCAGGCAGGTGAACGAAAAACTATGAAACTCTGCCACCAGTTTTTTGGCCGACAGTACATAGCTGCATTATTGTGGCACATTCTTTTGTGTTTGCTACCAGTTGCAGTAACTGCAAGTGCCAAGGAGCTCTATTGTCAGTTCCTATATATTTCTTCTCCATAATACTGATAATACATAAAAAATAAATATTTTACTTAGCAAAAGAAGGAAACCTGTTCCATTGTGAGGTATTGATAACTAACCAATTAATGAACAGGGTAACTCAAAACTTAGACTAGTCCAGGTTTCTTATTCGTTTCGTGAGAGAAAAACGTAGTTCTTTCGGGTACAATACAATTACTTTCCCAACTTCTTGTGTTGAAGTCAACTGAAAAAAAAAATCCAAATAAAAGTATCATAAAAAAAATCTAGGAGTATTGGGTTTTCCGTTTCATGAACTGAAAGCATAGTGCCAATAAAGAGCAAAACAAATAAATAAATAAACATATAAATAAAAATAAAAGCTAGCATAACTAGTTAAGGGTTAGTTAACTGACTTAGGATTATGAAGCTTTATTATCACATCCGTATTCTGCAAAAATTATTTCAGTATATGATAGAAGGCAATAGCACACTCACTTTTTCTTTTTGATCATCAGTAATAAAGCTTTCCTCAGATTTTTGTCACACACACATACACACACATACACAATACATTATATAATATTTAAATATATATATATTATATATATTATTATATATTATTATATATATATTTATAGATTATATATATATATATATATATATATATATATATATATATATATATATATAATATTATATATATTATTTTAAATTTTTTTTAACTTTATATATATATATATTTATATATATATATATAGATATATATATATATATATATATATATATATATATATAATATGTATAATATATAACTTTATATATATAACTATATCATATTTATATTAATATATTTATTATATACTTTATATTCTATAATTATATTTATATATAATTATTATATATATCTGATATATATCTATATATATATATATATTATATTGTATATCTATCATATATATATATATATATATATTATATATGTTTATATTATATATATATATATAGTATATAATATATATCTATATATATATATCTATATATAATATATTATTATATATACTAGTATATATATTATTATTTATCTACTATCTTTATTATATCTATATTATACTTATATATCTATATTTATTCTATATATATATCTCTATATATATAATATACTATATCTATATATATATATATATATATTGATATATATCTATATAATATATATATATATATTCTTTATATATAATCATATATATCTATACTTATATCTATATATATATTATATAATAATATATGTACTCCTATATATATCTATTATATATATATTAATATATATTATTATCCTATTTTTATCTACTCCCTATATTATATGTATATATATATCATATATATGTATCTTATATATATATACTATATGTTATATATATATCATCTTATTATAATAATAGATCTATATATATAATATATCTATATATATCTATATCATTCTATATATATATATCTATATATACATCTATATATCTATACTCTATCATATATATATCTATATTATATATCATATACTATGTCTATATATATATATCTATATATATATATATCTATATATATATCTAAATAATATCATATACATATATATCTTATCCCTCTTATATCTACTATATATATCTCTATTATGTACTATATCATATATATATATATACATACATCTATATGTAATTCTATATATGCTATATATATCTATCTCTATTCGGATTATATCTTATATCATATATCTTACCTATATATATATATATATATATATATATAATAAGTATATATAGAAATATGCAGAAGCCAGGTACTCATGTCGTACAATCTAAAGTCATGGGGAAACAATCCACAATGAAGTAGAAAATCCTCTGTATTTTAAAATATATTTTCTTGTACCGGATTCAAAGCTTTCGACCATCAACTGTGGTCTTGTTCACATTTTAGTGAACAAGACCACAGTTGATGGTCGAAAGCTTTAATCCTGTACAAGAAATATATATTTTAAACTACAAGAGGATTTTACTTCACTGTGGATTGTATCCCCATATGTAAAATATATATATATATATAATATATATATATATATATATATATATATATATATAGGTATATATATATATATATATATATATATAATAATATATATATAATATATATATAATATTATATATATATATATAATATATATATATTATATATATGATTATAATATTATCTATATATATATATATATATATTATATATATATATATATATATATATATTTATCTTATATACATAATATTATATATTCTTTTTTTTTTATAAAATCGTTTCATTTTTGCATAACTATCTACAGATAACTATAAACGCTCAACATCGATACCCGGTCCTATACTTCATGTAAAACTTACATTGTCAATTTTCAACACCCACGGGAGAGTAAATATGATTTGCACGAGAGCATTTCAAATGCCATCCGTAATAGGTGGGTTAATTTATTCATTCACTGGTTTGATTAGTGCCATAATCGGATTAAAGGACAAGAGACGCCGTAATGGATTATCATGGCCCAAACGGAAAATTTTACATGATGTGAAGATATAAGTATTCTAACATTTATTTCATGGAAAAACGTGTTACAGGCAAACTCTCTCTCTCTCTCTCTCCACATGAGGAGTTTACCCAGTATTTTATGATACGTATTGATATTGTTCATTTCATATATATATATATATATATATATATATATATATATATATATATATATATATATATATATATATATATATAGTCATATCACATTTCCGTGATTCATATACATATATCGAGCTACAATGTCCTTTAATATCTAATTCGCTCTACCTCGGAATTAATATATTTTCATATATGCTTAACCGAAGGGGAATTTTTTCTCGATAATAGATTTGCCTGGACCAGGGCGCGAACTTATGGGATCCTTTCAAACCCAGGAACGTCAGTGAAGCTTTACCACCTACTACACCACCGCGAGAGGTGTAGAAGGTAAAGCTTCACTGACGTTCCTGGGTTTGAAAGGATCCATAGGTTCGCGCCCTGGTCCAGGTAAATCTATTATCGAGAAAAAATTCCCCTTCGGTTAAGCATATATGAAAATATATAATTCCGAGGTAAGCGAATTAGATATTAAGACATTGTAGCTCGATATATATATATATATATATATATATATATATATTATATATATATATATATATATATATATATATATATACAGATCTTTATATTACAAAATCAGAAAGAGAAGGAAGGGTTACAGTTTGTTAATCTGGGCAACATGTTCTTTAAGCAAAAGAGATAAGGAAAGAGGATCAAGGTATAATCCAGGATGGAGATTTTTTATTGAAGCCACGTCAACAAAGAATTTAAATTTCCATCCTGGATCATACCTTGATCCTCTTTCGTTACCGACCAGATTAACAAACTGTAACCCGGCCTCCTCTTTCTGATTTTGTATGCAAAGGTCTGTCAACTTCTATTATATTATCCAGTTACGGGCTGCTCCAGGAGCAAGAGCCCGAGCCAGCACAAGGCTGGCTTAATCTTAAACAACAACAACAACAATTATAATCAGTGTGAACTTGAAATTGTAGGATAAACTACGCTATCACAGCACACACGAGATTTTCATTATTGCAAAGAATTATATACTATCTATTACGATGAATAACTTGATTAAAACAGAATATTCGGAATACCATTCCAGACGAACCATGCGGCCCCCAACCCCCCACAAGCTTTAATCAGGAATAATTTACTTAAACGTCTTTCTCTTAAGATTTAGAAGAGCCCCAGGATGACGAAAGGGCTGGGAAGAAAAGGAAGCTCTTACCCAACGGTGCAAAAGTTTCTTTGCAAACACTACGCTAACGTCAATTTTGGCAATGGCCGAGCAACTGATAAAACTTCTCTCTCACAATGCTCCTGGGACGCAAACACAAAATAAAGAGGTGCAGCTAAAAGGAATCGGTAGCCGTTATACCCTTGGTTAAATATTTTCCCCGGTTTTGCCAATAGAATACACAACAAAACTTGACCCAAAAACTTGGCCCAACAGAATAAACAACGAAACTTGGCCCAACAGAATACACAACAAAACTTGGCCAACAGAATACACAACAAAACTTCGCCTAACAGAGTACAGAACAAAACTTGGCCCAACAGAATACACAACAAAACTTGGCCAACAGAATACACAATAAAACTTCGCCCAACGGAGTACAAATCAAAACTTGGCCCAACGGAGTACACAACAAAACTTGGCCAACAGAGTACAGAATAAAACTTGGCCCAACAGAATACAGAGCAAAACTTGGCCAACAGAATACACAACAAACCTTGCCCCGCCCCCCCGGAAGTTAACCAAAAACAAAACTTGGGCCCTCAAACAGAATTACACAAACAAAACTTGGCCAACAGAATACACAACAAAACTTGGCCAACAGAATACACAACAAAACTTCGCCCAACCGAATACACAACAAAACTTGGCCCAACAGAATATGCAACAAAACTTGGCCAACATAATACACAACAAAACTTGACCCAACAGAATACACAACAAAACTTCACCTAACAGAATACACAACAAAACTTGACCCAACAGAATACACAACAAACTTGGCCCAACAGAATACACAACAAAAACTTCGCCCAACAGGAGTACAGAACAAAACTTGGCCCAACAGATACACAACAAAACTTTCGCCCAACAAATTACGACAACAAAACTTCGCCCAACAGAGGTACAGAACAAAAATGGCTCCAACAGAATTACACAACAAAACTTCGCCCAACCGAATACACAACAAAACTTGGCCCAACAGAATATGCAACAAAACTTGGCCAACATAATACATAACAAAACTTGGCCCAACAGAATACACAACAAAACTTCACCCAACAGAATACACAACAAAACTTGACCCTACAGAATACACAACAAAACTTGGCCAACAGAATACACAACAAAACTTCGCCCAACAGAGTAAAGAACAAAACTTGGCCCAACAGAATATGCAACAAAACTTCGCCCAACAGAATACACAACAAAACTTGCAACCCAAACGAGTACAGAACAAAACTTGGCCAACAGAATACACAACAAAACTTCGCCCAACAGAATACACAACAAAACCTGGCCAACAGAATGCACAACAAAACTTGGCCCAACAGAATACACAACAAAACTTCGCCCAACAGAATACACAACAAAACTTCGCCCAACAGAGTACAGAACAAAACTTGGCCAACAGAATGCACAACAAAACTTCGCCCAACAGAATACACAGCAAAACTTCGCCCAACAGAATACACAACAAAACTTGGCCCAACAGAATGCACAACAGAATACACAACAAAACTTCGCCCAACAGAATACACAACAAAACTTGGCCCAACAGAATACACAACAAAACTTCGCCCAACAGAGTACAGAACAAAACTTCGCCCAACAGAATACACAACAAAACTTGGCCCAACAGATTGCCAAAAACAGAATACACAGAAAACTTCGCCCAACAGGAGTCAGAACAAAACTTGGGCCAACAGAATACACAACAAAAACTTCTCACAAGGAATACACAACAAACTTCGCCCAACAGAATACACAACAAAAACTTGGCCAACAACAGAATGGCCCAACCAACAAAACTTGGCCCAACAGAATACACAACAAAACTTGGCCCAACAGAATACAAAACAAAACTTCGCCCAACAGAATACACAACAAAACTTGGCCCAACAGAATACACAACAAAACTTCGCCCAACAGATACACAATTAACAAAACTTGCCAACAGAATCAACACCAAACTTCCCGCAACAAAGAATACACCAAAACAAAACCTAAACTTGCAATAGGAATAACAAAACAAAGAATGGCCAACAGAATACACAACAAAACTTGGCCCAACAGAATACACAACAAAACTTCGCCCAACAGAATACACAACAAAACTTGGCCCAACAGAATACACAACAAAACTTCGCCCAACAGAATACACAACAAAACTTGACCCAAGAGAATACACAACAAAACTAAGGTTCATATCTGCTTGTTTCCCCCCCTTCGGCGTAGTTTCTTTTGATCAGGTGATGGATTCAAAGTGTTTGTATGACCTTGTTCTAGAAATGACGTTTTTCTAGGTGACAGTCACCCCAAGATATTTCTAGAAGCTGTTACAAACAACAATAGACACTCAGTTACTCTCGACAAGAAATATCCTTTGTCTGTCTGAAACATATTTATATTTTTTATTTACTTATGTATATGCGCTTACAAGTATAATCACAGAAAATAGCAAAGTAGAACAGATAAAATTAGTTATTTCCAAATTATGGTTAATGGGAAAGCTTTCTGTCTACCTATTCCTTTTGGCTGCAGTGAAACGTAAATGATCCGTCGCTTGATATTCCGGTCTAATGAGAGGAAGCTCAGGCCCAATCTGTTCCAACACGCGGCAGGTGATGGAAGATGACTTAAGGCGAGGATTCTCAAAATTTTCTTCCGGCATAATTGGGTTGCATTTCTGGAGAGAGAGAGAGAGAGAGAGAGAGAGAGAGAGAGAGAGAGAGATCTTAATGCGCAATTAGTAACTTGATTTACCCGAGTCTTTACGTTACTTTGATGAAAATATAAATGTTAATCTCTTGACGTGGCTTATGTTCAAAAGCTTTAATGATTTTCTCCAAAATGGTATCAATTGCTACAGTAACAGCAAAAAGGGCAGCTGTTACTACTTTTACATTATATAATCACAATCATTAACATGGTAAAAATATTTTTCTGCAATAAACGTCATTCAATTCGCAGGAAAGTCAAACTGCACTTTTGCAAAACAGCATCTAATAAAGGCGATCTTTTCTGTGTCTGAAAAGAAACTCGTTAAGTGTAATGAGGCCGTGTTAATCACTGTCTAATGCAAGCGAGTGTGGAGAAAAGTTCGGGGCAATTAAAGTTCCCTTGCAATAAAAAGTTATCTCGTAACGACTTCTTCAGGAACATGCGTGCATTTCTCATGAAATTATACCTCCTAATTACACTATTTGCCATTAGTGTAAGCCTTTCTTTGTATTTATAAGGTATTAAACGATATTTAGTCTTGATTAATGTTCCCCCGGGTATTAATAAATAGAAAATAAAAGTCGAACATTTTATAAGTAGCTCTAGAAGCCAGGATCATATGATTTCTTCTGGAATTCGAATTTAAAATGCCTCTAATTTTCACATTTAGGTGAAAAAATATATAATCTTAATTATATATGAAAGAAATGATGTACATATTAATCGTTATTTTTTACGTTTCCTCGCTGTACATGGCATCTCTATCTGGATTTATTCCGTCATATCCTTAATCAACACTCCAAATGCGCTGTTCCATAATAAAGGGAAAAATTAAAATCCTTTGTGCTCACGGTAAAGGGTCTGCTAGAAAGTTGCGTCACATCCTGAAGTTCATGTCAAATTACTCCGTTTTTTTTCTCTCTCTCTAGTTTTCGGATAACCTTGCCCACGTTCCATCTGTCTTCCTCAAATTTTTGTGGCTGATAGGTTATCTGCACAGCTGTAAGCAAACTAGTAAATTATCAGTCGGGATTTCTTAAATATATATTTTCCAGAGAAAAACTGTGAGGAAGACGGATAGTACGTAGGCAAGGTTATCCGAAAACTAAAGAAAATATATACCGGAGTAAATTTGACATGAGCTTCAGGTAAGTCATGAGGTGGCGCACCTTACTAGCCGACCCCTTACTGTGAGCACAGAGGTCCACCGCCCCATTTTTAGGGACATTGCATATTTGGGGAGCAGATGCCACTGTGACAGGGTAAATCCAGATAAAGATGTCATGTGCAACGAGACAACGTAGTGAAAAACGGTTAAAATGTACAGCATTTCTTTCATATTTAATCAAAATCATATATTTTTTTATCTAACTGTGAAAATTAGATGATCTTGCCTACAATGACTACTTATAAAACATGACAATTATTTTTACTAATTATAAGTATCCGCGGAGCAAAATCAAGACTAATTTCTCTTCTAAACCTTTCTGTTTAACAACTTCCGATCGCTGTCGAACTCAAGAATACGTTTCCATTAGGGTACTTCCAGTATAAGTTGGAACTACCAATAACTAAAGCATATTATATATATATATATATATATATATATATATATATATATATATATATATATATATATATATATATATATATATATATATATATATATATATATATATATATATTATATATATATATACACACACATATATACTATATTAAACATATATAATTATATATATATTATATATATAGTATATATATATATATATATATATA
>NC_061089.1:78083361-78115861 GCF_015104395.2 Macrobrachium nipponense
AAACACTGAATCTAAGTTGGTCAGGAAGAACAAGTAAATGGCCTTGGTGATATTTACGTGAATATTACTAGTAGTGTAGTCGAATTACTGATACAATTCATGACTCAGGTGTACTAATATTATTGTAAGATTTACTAGTTATCTTCTTGGAAACACTGTTTTTATTTATAAAATAATCAACTTGGAAAAAAAAAAAACTTGTATCTTTCATAACCTACCTAACAAACCACTTTGGAAGTTGCAAAATATAATAAAAATAACGGGCAAAATTAAAAGGTTTTATAATATCGGAACAGAATTATCCCTCTCTCGGTAGAGGGGGCTAGCCGCCTTTCAAAGCGAGAATAATTTTATAAGTAAGTGATATGAATCATCAAGCTATAAAGCTTAACTGTCAATAGTAATTAAGCGTTTTATTATATATTATGCTGCCAACGAATGGTGTCAACTAATGGTTTCACAGTACTTTAAAACAATGGTTATAGAGCCTTCAAATAAACAGCCCCTTGGTGCTTACACGCGATGTCAGGAGGACTGAAAATGTCGAGTTTTTGAAGAAAAAATTAAAAGTCACTTGCTATCTAGGAGTTTTTTTTTTTTGGGGGGAGGGGGGGTGGTTAATAATCAATGTGGAGTACACCGTATTATTCACAGAATATCACTGCGTGCGTGTGTATATGAAAAGTAACTATGGAGAGTAAGGAAAGGTAAGAAACATACTGTAATCAATTAAAAGGTAAGCATACCACAAATATGTGAGAGAAACTCAACAAGTTAGCAAATGTTTGTAAACATCGTCAAATACATGTAACAGTTGATTATGATCAAAAGATACTGTATACATACATATATACGAGAAAACACACATTCATATGTGTTTGTTAATAAATTATATATAATATATATATATATATATATATATATATATATATATATATATATATATATATATATATATATATATATATTAATATATATAATAGTATAACTGAATTACGAAAGTTAGGAACGTAATAAATCCATCCATAAATATATATATGATATATATATATATATATATATATATATATATATATATATATATATATATATACATATATATATATATATATATACATAAGTATATACACTCAGAAAGTTTTATACGTGGAATCTACACGCGGGAAATTGCACGTTTTACACAGATGCCTTTCTTGATTTGAAACGACACGGTAAAAAGAGTGTCTGTGCTGATTTGACTGTCCTGTCTCTTTGTGACATTCCTAGAATTTCCCACAGGGGCAGTAGTTTCCATTAATGAGATTACACGGTTTGTGAGACTGTCCTCGTGGCTCTTCTCCAAAATACCTGGAGGTGTTAAGAAAGTCCTTTTCTAGTTGGACTCATTTTCACTTTACTTTTGGGAAAAGATCGGTTTGACTCTCCAAAGATACACAAGCAGCCATTAACCCAGTATGAAATCTTTACGATAAAAGCCATAAAATTGCAATTTTATGATATCGACTTCTTAAACAAACAAACAAAAAATAAAATGGCATATTATTAGACTCCAAAACACTGTATTCTAAAATCATTATCATTTAAAGCTTACATCGTCAGGGAACCTTTTAATTGAATGGGAAAACAAGTGAATCTGTTTTCAGCTGTTACATTCCTTATTTTACTGGGGCACTGCTGGCCTGAAAAGTAAAAGAATGCGTTCATTTATTCTATGAAATATCAGGTATAGCCTCTCTCTCTCTCTCTCTCTCTCTCTCTCTCTCTCTCTCTCTCTCTCTCTCTCATAACGATTTCCATCCAATCGTGATAGCAAACCTTAAGTTTAGCTAAGTCTCCAGTACAACAGAGGCAATAATGAATGCACAGATATGATCACCCAATATTGGCTGCGCGTTGGCGTTGGGAAGAGGTGCTCAGTGGATATTGCAACCTATGATATGCCAGCAGATCGGAATATTACGCCTGATTTTCCGACGTGAAGGAACAGCACAAGGCTTAGTATTGTGACACGTTCAGGGGTAATGGAAACGTTCCCCGGAATTAAAGCGATCCAGCCTCTTTGGGCCTCAAGGAAATGTATACAGTTATTGTTATTAGCTGACTGTAAGATGATATATTTTGTTACGTTAGAACATATAAGATTTTTTTTTTTTTTTTGTAGTTTCACTCTTTCTTTACTTACACGACTTTTTTTCTTTGGTTTCGTGATTTTTTAAATTTGATAACCAGCAGAAATCGAGGCAATGGTAATTTACATTGTGAGATTAAAAATAACTTTTCCATACATACATAAATACTTACATACATACATACATACGAAAGTATATACATGCATACAAACACACACACACACACACACACACACACACACCCACACACACATATATATCTATATATATATATATATATATATATATATATATATATATATATATATATATATATATATATATTATATATATATATATATATATATATATATATATATATATATATATATATATATATATAATATATATATATATATATATGTGTGTGTGTGTGTGTGTGTGTGTGTGTGTACATACCAAAAATATATACATACATACAAACATACATTCATATATATATATATATATATATATATATATATATATATATATATATATATATATATATATATATTATATATATATATATATATATATATATATATATATATATAATATATATATATATATATATAATATATGTATATATATATGTGTGTGTGTGTGTGTGTGTGTGTTTATTTTGGGTTGATTTACCCCGCACTGATAATCGGAAATCATAAACGAATACTTTTTTCTTCAAAATCTAATCTCAGCCCGTTTCAAAGCGAGACGAATGACAACGTTAATTCAATCGGCAACCACGAGAAGAGTACATTAAGACTTAATTATATTAACTGCCGGAAATCTGCCGTCACGATTATGAAAATTATATGTAAATATATACGAATTTTTCACATGGCACGGCTAGAAAAATATAACTTTATTGTTATAATTCAAGAAATTTAACCTTATGAAACCAAAATGTATTAGTAAGACAATGACGATAACCTAAAAGAAACACCTCTTGTGAAAATAAGCATATGATTCAAGATTACCTAATCTGATGACAGATGGTATTCCAATCGCACTATATCTATTTAATTCACTGAAATATATGAAGGAGATATGAAAATTTATTCAAGTGTTTTGTTCACGGATTTTTTCCCCCAAATTTATAAACGCCGGATACTTTCAATTACATTTACATATCCATATACATATACATAATCATACGACTACTTATGCATTAGTTTCATCTAAGTTTACTGTTATTTGACCCGGGTGTCTCTGGAACCAAACAAGGACGAAATCTGGTCTTGTAAATATATCTCTACGACTGAGTAGTTATCTTCAGAGCTATGTATCACTAGGATATTGTATTGGGGAGATATAACTGATACCTGATACAAGATTTAGCAATTGCAATGTTATCTTGACAGACAGAGATGTTGAGATGTCAGCTCACTCTTCATTCCGGAATTTTCTCTTTACGCTCAGGGTAAACCAGACAATTCGTGAGTGGGAAGCATTTGCCGTTGAATTCCGTGACGTAATTTTTTCAATCGTGGCAGATAGTCAAATAACGTATTTTGAAATCAGATGTATTATTAATTAGTAATTTACTTCACTAATAACGTTGATTTCGGGATTACAACAGACAATAAAAGTAGAGCATCCACTGTACATATCAAATACAAATTCCCAAAATTTTTTTTAATCGTCCAGCAGAGTTCCAGCGTTCGTTTTCCAATAAACTCTTTTTCTCTTTTATTCTTTTATTGTAAATCAATGACCTTGACAGCATAGAGATTAAATAAACTGGCTACTGCTGTTTATAAACCACACAACAATTCGAATTTAGCTGGGGACGAAGCACTTATCAGTTATAATTCCTCTATAATGAGCTGGTTATTAAACGATATTTCTGGCTCAATATTACTGGATATAAAAATTCACGAGTGCATAAATGACAAATTCATATCGGCAATCTATAATATATATATATATATATATATATATATATATATATATATATATATATATATATATATATATATATATATATATATATATATATATATATATATATATATATATATATATATATATATATATATATATATAATATTTATATTTATATATATATATATATATTTACTATATCATATATATATATATATATATATATATATATATATATATATATATATATATATATATCTATATATATATATATATATATATCTATAAATGTATCTATAAATGTATATGTATATATTAGGGCTTGTGCCCTTGTATGATAAGGCGCCTATGAGGTAATGTAGACTAGCGATAATCTTACGCTAAGTCGGTTGGTATTGCACTTCCATCTTCAATGGAGTGTCTGGGGGTTTGTAGATCATTTACGAAGTCGGTATTATCTTGTTGGTTATTACGACGATGTGTTAAACTCATGGTGAGGAGGTTCTTGTAGAAAACACGAAATATAAAACTATATGTATTCTTCTGAAGTTTTACATGCTGAAGATCAGATATGATTGTACAAGTCTTCTAATAACGATAGCTTGATCGCTTCTGCCAATGATGATGGCTAATCCTATTCCTCTACATGATAAAGCTTAGGTAAAGAGGTACAGGTCTTCTAATGACGATAGCTAACTCTGTTCTCCTCGTCTACCATCTCTGTTACAAGTTATGAAGGAACAGACAGTAGTTCGAACATATGAACATACATACAAATGACATAGTTTCATACAGATCACACAATCAAATGAGACACGCTACAGATCACGTAGGCCGTTTGAATTATAGGTCGGGGTAGTTGTCTCAAGCAGGGAGCTTGGACTAATGTTTATAAACAATTGAATGACTACAGGTGACGGCATGTTATCTTAGCCTACATACTTATTGTATACGTCATCTTTAGCGTCTCTAGTCTGATCACATTCCTGCAAGCAATCTGGTTATATATATGGACTAACATTCCATATTTTTATTATGTAAACACTTACATTAGCTCGGTCAGCTACCAAAACCAGCTACTGAATATTACTCAAACTTGACTTGCATTTGACTTATAGGAGTGTGATACAGACACTATGTGAATATATATATATATAAGTAAAATAAAAATTCATGGTGTACATGAATTGATTCAAGTAATAAAATATAAAACAATGATATTGGTAAATAATAGTGATCACGTGATATAATAATGATACAGTTTTTTCACTTCATCTCATTAAGATACATATGCTACAGAAAATACTAATGTACTCTGATAATTGCATAGAATGAAGATTAACATGATAAAAATCATATTTTAACGGATAAAAAATTTCATATATGAATTGATAAAATTATTAACGTTTATGCTGATTGATTCGTTGATTTTTATGCTAAATGTTATATATCTGATACATTAATCAATATACTAACTCATATAACTGCAGATATTGGTAAGATAAAAGGTAACAGATTGATTATAGGCTACCTGATTTGTTTATACTATGTATATGGATTCATATAATTATGATTAATATATGTGCACTTTAAATAGATTCCTATTGCGTACACGCAAAGATATATTTAGATTCTGTTATTTATGATCATTTATATAAGAGATTCCTATTGCGTACACGCAAAGATATATTTCGACTCTGTTATTTTATGATCAATTATATATAGGATACATGATACATATATATAGGATACATGACCGAGGTTATACTACTTCACTTTTAACTAGCGTCGAACAACTTTTCGTCCATTACACAGTTCCAGACAACCACCTATAGCCCAATGAAACGGCCTATTTTCACAGGAATTAAAACAAGGGAAATTTGCCTGGGCGGGTCAAGTCTATTTTTGCGCTCATACTTATTCTCTGCATCCTAAGCTACACGATTACGTTCGCGATGAATAAAAAAAAACATCCCCAGCACGAGTCCTTCGCCAGCAAAGTAGAGTTGAATATCCTTCGGGTCGTAATTGTCGGAAGTATGTCCCTTTCGTAGTCGATTTCCGACAGTCGCTGGAGCATTCCGCATTAAAACGAGATTAACGACGAGATACGGTGTCGGTCGAAGAAGTCCATGAAATTCCTTTCACATTGTAGGCGGTTGTTACTTGACTGTAGTCGTCCGCTGCGACGAACGAGATTTGAAGTTGCGATGTGAAACTCTCGTACTGCAGGATACTGTAACCAGGTTCCATTAATCAGCCTGCAAATGAAATTATACTTGTCACAAGGGCAGAGTAAATTCAGACGACATCCAAATACAGGGGAGGGAGAGAGCCATTTTTAGACCAGGACTTAACCCACATGAATTCGTTGATATTTTGGAATTCAAAAGAGTCCGCTGTACAAACTTTTTTATCCATGGCATTAACAATAGGTGAACCTATCCAGGTCTATGAGGACTGTAAAAATATCCATAATTATATAAACAGATATTCAATACGAATCCCAAAGAAAATTCGATATTACTGGTAGTAAGTTACTTACTAGACAAAGAAGTGTGAAACGGAGCTATTTGTAAGATTGCCAGGCAACATAAGAGTCAAAGAGAATATTAATCATGATTCTATGTGCCCTAACAAAAGTTTCATATTCAATATTCTCGCGCGCATCCTCTGAGGTTAATTTTTTTAAAAACTTTATTAATAGGTAGGAGATGCAACGAAAAAAACCCACTATGTAACTAATTTCTAAATAAACTTTGGGGTTTTCAAGAAAATGTGACATTTTCCCATGAATTTTTACTTGAATTGTAATAGGCTAATGTTGCAAGTAAATATTTCATATCCATATCGTGATACTTCTAAATGTCTATGAGGTTCAGAAAAAATTAATTCATTTTGATGTTATAGAAATTCTATTTCCTTATTTTGTTTATTAATTTTAAAATGATTGCAAGTTGCATTGCGCACACCGATAGACACCTGTACCTAATGTCTGCCTTGCCCATGAGAAGTTCGGGCTAAGCATTCCTTTCTCCAGTCAATCTGTTTTGCAAGCAGAGACGACACACAGATGAAGCCTGTGTAAGCAGATTATTGAGGTTAAAAGGGAACAAATGCTGATACGGCAATGATGACGTCATCACTTGGCAGGAGATTGCTCTCAGCCAGCTAAGAGTTACGTTACTTGCTGCAATAAATACGACTTTAGGATAAATTTATTATCTTTTAATACTCGACCCACATGAGAAGAATGTCTGAAAAAAAAACAGTACCAAAATTGAACAATATATTAGTTTCATGTTGGAAAACTGCATGATTATGTTAAATTAAATATTCCTTATTGAAACTAATGAAAAAGGTTTCCATACAAATTCTATATATATTATTAGCCCTGTATAAGATTCATATAGGATTATTCCATAGATAAGATTTTTTCACTTCTAGACTTCCTGACTTTTTAAAATAAAAATCTCTTTTATTGGTTTATTTTATTTATTTATTTATTTATTTTATTTATTATATTATTATTATTAATTAAATTATTATTATTATTATTATTATTATTTTTTTTTTTTTTTTTCATTGACTACGAATATAAATTACCGGGACAGACAATATGTCAGTAGATTTTTGGATATGTGTTTGAACTTTTAGCTTATTTGTCATTACTAAATTCGTTAAGTTAAGAGTTCAATTCTTTACGCATATATATTTGGATATTTAATTATCTATGGGTTTACGTTTTGCTTATTGATTTTTATCGTGATTCCTTTTTTATTTATAATTTGTAACCCTTCCGACTACTTACGAAGTGTATTATATGGACTCCACTTGTATCCATATTATTTTATTTTTTTATTTTTTTATATTTATTTATTTTATAATATTTTTTTATATATATTTGATAAATTAATGGTTTGGCTTGAATATGTGGAAAAGTGTTCTAGCGGCGTACCGTATAAGGCTACTTGCGGCATCAATTCTATAGATACAAGATATAAATGATAAAGGTATTTAAAACCGCGAGAACCGCTATAATCCAGTTCGGATCCAATATCACGAGTTGTAACTCGTAAGACATTGACACTTACCTATTTAATTATCCGGTATTCTACCAAACCGATTGACTCTGGGTGATAAAATTTATTATTGGTTTTCTTAATGGAAAGGAATTCACACAACGTGTTAAGGAGATTATTATTGATTTACACCACCCGAGTCACAGATTATTATGTGTTGAATTCCATATTTACTGATTTAGCACTCATAAATATTCCTAACGCACTCAATTGCGGTGTTTGTTTTTAGTGCTATTAATTCTATATAACGTGTCAAGGAACTATTAACACTAAGAAGTGTTTATTCCCTCTTTCAGACTCGTAATTCTGTTAATAATTCTACGTATATTCTTTCAAGGATTGATTTGGCACGGATAGGCCCTTAACTGACAGGTGTCTTAGTGTGTCCCTTGTTTTCATGACACGTGTTACAATCAGTTATGTGCTTTTTATATCTGTAAGCATTGTAGGCCAGTAAAACAGTGATTTGTCTTTCTGTGACATAGGAGGGAACCCTGGATGACGGAATGCAACCAGTTTATGACGATTGGTATGAGAGAGATTATTACTACTACCTGGTCGTTAGTCCTCTGCTGTGTTCTTCGGGTTTTCCTCGTCACAGACCTACATAGAACATTACATTTGATTACATTATTCTGATACACATACTAAATAAATATTACTTTTGCTTTAGGGTTTCTGCTCGAAGTGTTTATTGTTTTTGCCTAGCCACTGACCCTGTTTCCGTTTCGAAGTGTTTATTGTTTGGTGTTTATTGTTTTGCCTATCGCTGTTGACACTTGCTTTGTTCAGTTTGTAACAGTTCTGCGCTCCGACCCAGATATTCAATGCTCGCGAATCTCTTGGGTTAAGGAATTTTCCTTGTTTCGATACGTTTTTAACAATAGGCACGGATGTTTCTATATCTTTTAGTCCAATTAATGGTTCTTTGCTGTATGGTACGGGATTGCGGGATAATGCGTCAGCTATGATATTTGCTTTCCAGTAGATATCTTATCTTGGCTCCAATAACCTGAATGATCATTTGTCACCGAGTTCCTTTTTGGACTGTGATTAAAGCCTTTGAAAAACTTGGTTAAAGGACTCATGTTCAGTAAGGACTTTATCAGGATAGCCATAGATTATGAACTTAAAATGTACTAGTGTTAAAGATACCTAGCCCTTCCTTGCCTATTACTGCATATTTACTTTCAGAGGGCTTTAGTTTACGTGAATAAAAAGCTATAGGAAAGAACTGTTTATCATATTACTGAAGTAGTATCCCTCTTACCCCTTGGTCTGAGGCGTCTGTTGCATTAAAAAAAATTCCTTATTTAAATCAGGGATTTTTAAGTTAGGTAAGCTGCATTTTACGCTTTTAAGATATCGAACGCCTGTTGATGCTTTTCAGACCATAATAAATCTACGCTCTTCTTCGTAAGATCTGTTAAAGGAGCTGTCATGATTGAAGAGTTACATATTTACATACGATTGTAATACCCACTACAGCGCAAAAGTGCTGTATCCCCCTTTTACGTTAATAAGTACCGGAAAGTTATGAATAGCCGACACCTTACAATAGACTACTTTAAGACCTTGACTAGACACATAAAACCTAGATCAACATGTTCGGTTTTAAAAAAACTCACATTTAGATATTTTACTCTGAGATTATTTGTTCTTGGTCTCTGTAGCACTAGCTCTACTTTATGTGAATGTACTTCTAAGGTATTAGAAAAGATTACAAGACCAACCATATAAGCATGTAGGGTATCCCTTAAAAGTCTCCAAACACTATATTATAATTGGGGCGCAACGTAAGCCGGAGGCATATGTAAAAAATTGATAATGTCCCCTGAGTGTGTTGAAAACGGTGTATGAGGTACAATCACTTAGGTAATGGTATCTGGTAAAAGCTTTTAAAGTAAGTCCAAGCTGGTGAAAAATTTATTCTAACCTAACAGAGATAAGATGTCGTCGGTACATGGCACTGGAAACTATCGGGAGTCGTTTCCTTGTTTAAGCGACAGAAATCTACGCAGATACGCCAAGTCCGATCTTTTATGGCATGACGTTTTGAGGGAAAATTATATGGGCTATTTGATTTCCTAATGGCTCCTATTACTAACATATTTCAACTTCGTCATTTATCTCTATTTTGAAATTGCAAGGTGGAGAGTCTATAAGGAAGGGTACAGTATAGCTTTTATGGGTTTGTCCTTAGGACCGTTACTTTTGTGTTAAATTACATCCGTTTTTCCCAGAGATCACTCGCTAGTGGAGAAACTTCCTGGTATTCAGGTAAAAGATAAAAAAAAATTTCTGCTGAATCACCTCTGCTTGAATGACTTTACTGATATTACTTTAGATAGATTATCAGAGAGATTCATCCACGACTGGTTGGGCGGGATTAAAAGTTAGCAACAATAAAAGAAATGCGATATTTATATGTATAGGTTTTTGTGGATTACTATATTAACTTGTTTGCAGCGAGTCAACCGTGTCTAGGGCTTTGTTCGCGGAAATCGTTATATTTCAGAGTGTCGGGAAGGATTAAAATTTTGTTTCCCAGCAAAGTCTTTTTACACGCACTAAGACATTCGAGGGTGCATGCTTCTCGAGATTTTGCGTGCAAAGTGCGACTGCGGTTGTGGGAGAAATTCTGTTGGGTCATTTGAACAATGTTACTTATTTTATGAGACAAATGTATAGTTCCTTTATATAAGTTATTATTTGATTAACTGTCTCATTTTTGTTCAAACGGATTTTAATATGTTGAAGGTTTATAGGATTTCCCTTTGATAAACACGCCTTATTTTGCAGGATGTAAGTTAATATTTTGTATACCCCTAGATGAATCTTACAATTACACTAGATACAGATCAAGTTTTTTATAACTATAGAGGTATCTGTAAGCGCTCGCTTATCCGGACTTCTCATTAGGGAAGTTCGAACAACAGACAGTGAGTCCGTAATACAGGGATATTCGTGTACTAAAGGAATAAACAAGATATTCTAATTTTTACGGCGCGTACAGTCGGGCTTTATCCACCACTACTTATAATAACTTACGTATTAAAAAAAAAAACGAAAACCTGCTCTGATTACTTTATACGGTCGTGTGTTTCATAGGAAAAATCCTTTTTAATTCAAAAAGATATCGGTATGTATGAACCAACATCGCTTTTCCCCACTCTGCTAGAGTCGCTTATTGTATGGAATTTGCTATGCTTTTTGAACACTTCGGCAGTTTTTGACTGACCTTGACCGCTAGACTAGGTGACACAGCACCCGAGTTTGCTTGTTTGATTCTGAACGGGCTACTGTTTCTATTTCTTTTTGTAATAATTAGGATCCTTCTCTTTATTACCATCGGCAACGTATTTGTGTGTTTTAGCATTATGTTGCTGGTTACGTATAAAGCAATGAATGAACGAACTATTAGGAACTGAGCGATTACTAATAAGACAAGTTATCACTACTGCATACAATATTAACTGTTTGTACTTCATTCTTTGCTAAAATTTGAAATAGTGAGGGATCCTGGTCAGCGCATTTAGCCTGAAGGAAAGTGAAATTTTTTACAGACATGTTATTCCTTGCAATCCAGCCATATTTTAAAAGTTAAGTTGAGTCATTGAGGTTCGATATTTTATATAACTAAAAAAACTCAAGGCTAAAACTGCGATCGGGACTTTGCAAAGGAGCATTAATGTCATGACCCGAAATAGTGTTACCTCTAATTTATATAGATTTGTCTGGGTGTTCCACTTGTTTTTGTGTGTTTTCAAATCACTACGGTGCTTAACGACCCTATCCATGCATCTGTATAAATACAGACGTCCACTGCGTAAACGCATATTCACTGTTTAATATGATTTGTTACGTAAGGGATTAATAATCACCCAAAATGATAAAATTAACATAGTTTATGATTATGATATTTCAGTAGAACTTCTGGAAACAGACACTCAAAGATAAAAAGCTCGCAGTAGCGAAATCTCAATGATGTAGATAATTTCTGTAAAAAAGTAAGATTAAGAATTTCTCGTAACTTCAGCCACAGGAATAACGAAATTCGACCTGCAAAGGAAACACTCAAAGTTACTCCAAATGAATAAAAAATTGTACTTAGCTTGCTTTTGTAGGAAGTCACGGTGTTCCGATAACGACACACGGCCTTGGTCCTCCTTCTCTATTTAGCGGATGACCTGGTTTTGGCTTCAGTTTCCCCCGTGCGCGTTGTTTCGATGATTCGAGCCTTGAAAGATCCGATGCTGAGACAGCGTTCGGTTTGTTTCTTGGAGTGCCGGAAACGCTCACTAACGATGTTTTCTTGAATGATTTCTAATAGGAAGACGAAGCTTGCGTTGTCGTAGGAAAAAGGACACGTCGGTTTTGTTTCTTTGAAGTTATTCACTAACGATGATACTAAGTTGCTTGAAGAATCTCTTGCTTTCGTCGTCGTTAAAGAGTTCTTGTTGTTTTCTGAAGTCGCTCACTAACGATGATACTATGTTGCTTGAAGAATCTGCTGCTTCCGTCGTCGTTGACTTCTTATGATACATGATTTATTATTCTGGTTTTTCTTCGTAGGACGTTGCAGAGTTCTTCTGGTACGCTGGCCACCAATATTAGGGCTTGTGCCTTGTATGATAAGGCGCCCTATGAGGTAATGTTAGACTAGCGATAATCTTACGCTAAGTCGGTTGGTATTGCACTTCCATCTTCAATGGAGTGTCTGGGGGTTTGTTAGATCATTTACGAAGTCGGTATTATCTTGTTGGTTATTACGACGATGTGTTAAACTCATGGTGAGGAGGTTCTTGTAGAAAAACACGAAATATAAAACTATATGTATTCTTCTGAAGTTTTACATGCTGAAGATCAGATATGATTGTACAAGTCTTCTAATAACGATAGCTTGATCGCTTCTGCCAATGATGATGGCTAATCCTATTCCTCTACATGATAAAGCTTAGGTAAAGAGGTACAGGTCTTCTAATGACGATAGCTAACTCTGTTCTCCTCGTCTACCATCTCTGTTACAAGTTATGAAGGAACAGACAGTAGTTCGAACATATGAACATACATACAAATGACATAGTTTCATAACAGATCACACAATCAAATGAGACACGCTACAGAATCACGTAGGCCGTTTGAATATAGGTCGGGGAGGTAGTTGTCTCAAGCAGGGAGCTTGGACTAATGTTTATAAACAATTGAATGACTACAGGTGACGGCATGTTATCTTAGCCTACATACTTATTGTATACGTCATCTTTAGCGTCTCTAGTCTGATCACATTCCTGCAAGCAATCTTTTATATATATGGACTAACATTCCATATTTTTATTATGTAAACACTTACATTAATATATATATAATATATATATATATATATATATATATATATATATATATATATAGATATATATATATCTCTATATATATATATACTATATATATATTATATATATATATATATAGATATATATATATACTATATATTTATATATATATATATCATATAGTATATATATATATATTTATATATATATATATATATATATATATTTATATATATATATATATATATATATATATATATATATTTATATATATATATATATATATACATCTGACATGTGTGTAATGTGTTAGTGAATTATATATCATGTCTTTCTAAGAAGGGTGGTGACCACGTTTCCTTCAGTAGGAAACGTCGAATCTACAGTTTCGCGAAGAGAGGGTGTTGGATACACTCAAGAGGGTCGCAGACGCTGAATAATGGCGCGTGCTGAGTTGTTTCGAGTTGGTTTACGCACTCGACCTGTGTCTACAACTCGTCCACAAAAGTGTTTCATAAACACTTACATGGAAACCATGAGGCGGTTCGACTTCTGCCTACAGTGGAGACTGTTACAGTCCCGCCGCTGGAGGATAGTGACGAAGACGAATTTTTCTTCAATGAGCGTTACACAATACCAATATTAATGATCATGTTAGGTGTTATATTGATCACAATTTGTGCGCTAGGAGTTCTTAAACTTCTGTGCATTCGGCGAAGCACAAGGGCTCCAGCAACGGAGGTAGCCCTAAGTCATGTGGTAAATTGATACATTGTGCATTAGTTGCTGATGTGGTGTGCGACAGGAGTGCACAAAGGACATAGGTGGCCGAGCCATCTTACATGTGTGTAATGCGTTAGTGAATTACATATCATGTCTGGCTTGGAGACAGATTGAGCTGTAGAGGCAGCCTTCTTGAATGAAGGAATCTGATGTGTAAGCCTTTTAATCTGGAGGCTATTCGTGCTGTCGTCAAGGCAGTTTGGGGTGTGTCGAGTATGTACATTCGTTTGCACGGATGTCACAGGTCTAACCGACCAAGGCACTTGTGAGAGGCACATTTCATATAGAGAGGAAAGAGGTCGGTTTGGTAAATGCCAGGTGTCGGAAGAAAAACCCCATCTTAAAGGTATGGCACATATTCTATAGGACTTAGAAACCGTTGCCTTTGAAATGAGAGAGAAGTGTGAAATGCATTCTTTTACTTAATATTACTTTTGAAAAGAGCGATGTGTGAAGTGTATCTCTTTATCCAATATTATCTTATGCATCTTTATTACAGATGGGCTCTATTCCATGATATTAGAGACAGGATTCTCTATCCTGACTAATACAGTGAAACGAATGACATTTTGGGTCTCGGAGTGAATACTTAGCTAGGAGAGTGGAATAATAACTTATTAGTTTTCTTTGTGGCGCAGACTTGGGTTTTTATCACTATGACTTATTAATCATTTTTTTCTACTTTATATTCATCTGCTTTGGGTAATGAATAGTATATTTTTGTATTTACGTGATCTTAATAGCCTAATGACATGTTTGCAGACAGAGGCCACCATTGACAACAGGTAAGGGTTTCCAGTTTGTGTAGTTTTGATAAAAGGGTGTAAGTATATATATATATATATATATATATATATATATATATATATATATATATATATATATATATATATATATATATATATATATCTCCTCTTGCATTGGAGGTGTGGTTTAAGGATTCACTGTGCACTTGAATTTGTTGTTCCGATGGTTCGCTCCCGTGAGCCGACAAATTTCTTATCGGCTAAAAAATTATCTTTCGGTTAACATATATGAAGATATATTAATTCCAAAGTAGAGCGAATTAAATATTAAAGGACATTTGTAGCTCGATGTATTGTATATAAATCACGGTAATGTGATATGACTCATACACATTATATATATATATATATATATGTATATATATATATATATATATCATATATATATATATATATATATATATATTGTAACATAAAAAAAAATCTCTCTCTATGGTAAGGATTTACGAGGAGAATATATCAGGAAAGACAACTCACTATAACTTAAAAATGTACTTTAATAACAACTAGTAAGGAAATTAATGTCACAAACAGAACATTAAACAAATTACGGACGCTTTACACAAAAGCAAAGACTCGCTATACAGCACTTCATCAAGACTACTAATCACTAATCACTGCATTTTACAGTATAATACCCAAGTCACAAAGCTTTACACACAACACAACATATAATTCACTGTAACATCAAAAAAAGGTTAGTGGCAACCAAACGTTACATCACACAAGAAAACGTCCAAATGGATAAACAGTACATTACCATATATTCCTCAAAACTTGATACACTATTATAATCACTTGTTTGTTTCAGCTCCAACGAAAATCGTCGTTTTGGGCCTTTATATACCAGACTCACGCTAGACATCCATGGACCAAATATCATTGTTTCGGTACATTATCCTTGGCGACTACCGCCTACGCCAAGCGCTACTGCCATCTGTTGTCTAGTGTATACACTTTTTTTCTATGCAAATATCAATTTTCAACCTTTTCTGCAATTTTACATTCAATAAATCAATATTCCTTTACATTCCCCCCCTTTTAACTCAGCGGCTCTCTCCTCAGTCCATTCTGAATTTTCACTCTTACAGTCTTAAACATTAGCTACTTCCATTTAGCAACTGTCGGAGACTGCCACGTCGTTGGTAATAAGCACTTTCCTTTAAATAATCAACAGATCTAGAGAGAGAATCTGCAATGACATTTTCTTTGCCTGCTATATGGTGAATATTTAGTTTGAATGGTTGCAAAAATAAAGACCATCTTAAAATTCTCTTATTGTTGTGCTTACATTTATTAAGTAAAGGTTAAAGGGTTATTATCAGTATATACGTCTATTTCAAAGTTACTGTTAAGCAAGTATATCTCAAAGTGCATTAAACTCAAAATTAAACTTAAAGCTTCTTTTTCAACAATACTGTAATTTAACTGGTGGCTATTATACTTCTTTGAAAAGTAAGATACAGGGTGTAAAACACCATTATGTTCCTGTAATAATACACTGCCAGACTCCTACTTCACTGGAGTCTACCTGTAAACTTGAATGTAGATTTAAAGTCTGGGGATTTCAGCACTGGCTTAGACATTAACATGAGCTTAAGTTTATTAAAGGCATCGTCACATTCCTTTGACCACACAAACTTCACATCCTTTTTCAGCAACTCTGTTAATGGGTAGGCTACATCTGAAAAGTTCTTACAAAATTTCCTGTAATACCCCACTGTTCCCAAAAATTTCATCACTCCACGTTTAGATGATAGGGAGGGTCAAATTATTTATGACCTCAATATTGGACATCACAGGTTTCACTTGGCCACTTCCTATTTCATGTCCTAAATATTGAACAGTAGTTTTTTCCCAAATTCACATTTGGCAAGGTTTATCGTAACATTAAATTCTAATAACCTCTTAAACATCATATACTTTTTTTAATGTGATCTACCCAGTTTCTCCAACAATAATAATGTCATCTAAATAAACAAATACACCTTCGAAATCCTTCAAGATATAATTCATCTGACGTTGGAATGTCAGAGGTGCATTACATAAACCAAATGGCATTACCTTATAATTATAAAGTCCATGGGGTGTAACAAATGCAGCAATATCCCTGCTGTTTTTGTCTAACTCAATTTGATAGTATCCTTTCAATAAATCAATTTTACTTAAAAAAGGAAACTTTGCTACATTATCAATTATATCTTCTACTCTGGGCATAGGATATGAATCTTTTATAGTTACATTATTTACCTTTCGATAGTCTGTACACATTCTTGCACTACCCTCTGTATTATTCTCACTTGCGCTTTGCTGGCTATCAGTTTCTTGCCCTTCCCAACTCATTAGTAACAACCCTTCCTTATCACACAATGCCTAAAGTCATTAGCGCCTCACTTACTTTATTTTTTGAGATTTCTTGCTTCCTTGCAGATTCTGATACTTCTACATTATAGTACCTAGCTAGAACAATCCAGTCTATTTTAGTTATACCTTCTAACTTTTCACCACTAGGACTACGTATGAAATCTTTCAAATCAAACATCTTTAATAACCTGCTCAAAATAACACAGCAAGACAAATATAGCACTAACACTATCACAACTCTCCCCCCTCTCTAAAGTACATGGAAGTACTGAAAAGCAATTAACAGTAGGGATACGTCAAGTTATGGTCGAATACGCTCGACATGAATAAAGCAACAATTAATAAGGATACGTTCGGGTTTCGTTCGATAGAATGAGTAAACACTGAGTATGGATATGTTCGAGTTTCGTTCGATAGAATGAGCAAAAACTGAATAGGGAAACGTTCGGGTTTCGTTCGACAGGCCCCCATGTAACATAAAAAAAAAAACTTTCTCTCTATGGTAAGGATTTACGAGGAGAATATATCAGGAAACAGTGACAACTCACTATAACTTAAAATGTACTTTAATAACAACTAGTAAGGAAATTAATGTCACAAACAGAACATTAAACAAATTACGGACGCTTTACACAAAAGCAAAGACTTCGCTATACAGCACTTCATCAAGACTACTAATCACTAATCACTGCATTTTACAGTATAATACCCAAGTCACAAAGCTTTACATCAACACAACATATAATTCACTGTAACATCAAAAAGTTAGTGGCAACCAACGTTACATCACACAAGAAAACGTCCAAATGGATAACAGTACATTACCATATATTCCTCAAAATTTGATACACTATTATAATCACTTGTTTGTTTCAGCTCCAACGAAAATCGTCGTTTTGGGCCTTTATATACCAGACTCACGCTAGACATCCATGGACCAAATATCATTGTTTTCGGTACATTATCCTGGCGACTACCGCCTACGCCAAGCGCTACTGCCATCTGTTGTCGTAGTGATACACTTTTTTTTCTATGCAAATATAAATTTTCAACCTTTTCTGCAATTTTACATTCAATAAATCAATATTCCTTTACAATATAATATATATATATAGATATATATATATATATATATATATATATATATATATATCATATATATATATATATATATATATATAGATATATATATATATATAGATATATATATATCCTATATATATAGATATAGATCATAGATATAGATATAGATAATACGTATATATATATATATAAGATATATATATATATATATATAGATATATATATATATATATATATATATATGTATATATATATATATAGATATAGATAGATATAGTTATAGATATAGATATAGATATAGATTTAGATATAGATATAGATATTATTATATATATATATATATATAAGAATATATATATATATCTATAAATATATATCATATATATATATATATATATTATATATATATATATATATATATGCATATATATATATGTATATATAGCATATATATGCATATATATATGTATATATATATATATATATATATGTATATATATATGCATATATATGCATATATATATATATATATATATATATATATATATATCGATATATATATATATATGCATATATATATGCATTATATGTATATATATATATATATATATATATATATATATATATATATATATGCATATATATATATGCATATATTATATATATATATTATATATATATATATATCTATTCATATATATATATATATATATATATAATATATAAATAATACACTTCGAATTCTAGACAGCATATCCTAAATCTCAAATTCAGATGAGCTGTAACGTTACCTTGTCCACAAACATACGCCCATACAGATGAAAGCATTAAATTTCCTGTAATTCAAACAAAGTTACCTCCTGATTTTTTTGGAATTTGTTTTAAATTACGATATGCATTAAAACTGGGAAGTTTATTGTTTTCTATTCTGTTTCCTAAGATCAAAGAAAATTTCTTGGTTTAATGGCTGCCAAATATCTTGTATACGCTGAATAATTCAAAAAATTCATTGTCAGAAAAAGAAAGACATTTTCTCTGTAAATGGAATATCTTGTTGAATGCAGGAGCAAATGGTGGCCGTGACGATTCAACGGGTTGACCAACAGCGTAGAAAGTCGGTTTGAATATCTCAGGAAAACTGACAGCTTCCCATTTCCACGTGTCAAGATAACGATGCCCTTGTCAGGTCATGCATCAGTTGTCAGGAATGAGTTCCAAATATAATCTCCAAGTAAAATAATATATATATTTTTATTTTACGTGTGAATTTTGTTAAAAAGGTTTAAAGATAAGTAGACTTTGCTCTGCTATGATGAGGGTAAGGAGAATTGATGGAGAGAGAGAGAGAGAGAGAGAGAGAGAGAGAGAGAGAGAGAGAGAGAGAGAGAGAGAGAGTTTTTCCTTTACTCAAGGAATGTTTAGCATGTAGAAAAAGCTGGGCAGTATTTTCAAAATAAGTTTCTGTGTGAATAACTTTAAAAAATGACTTAAAGCAATACCTCAGCTGTTTTCCAGTATTGCACTAAGATAAAGACCTCTAAATTTACTCCCTGTCAAAGGTGTGTAGATGTAATTACCAAAAACGTTCAGCCTCGGAAGTAATCAAGAGTAACTTGACTTAGGCTCTTAATGAACGTTTAAACACATAGTTCAAAGGCTCTTCATTAAAGCTCGTGCTCATATTGCATTCTTTTTTCGTTGCTTTACAAGCCTCTTCGTTTGCCGCTTTGATGGAACTAAACAGACCGTTGGATATGGTCTAGATTAAGTAGGCAATTGTATCAGAAAACAAGACAACAGTAATATTTAATAATTAAGGAAATTTTCTGATTGCGTAACCATTTTGCCATATGGAAATTGGAATATCTTTTTCATAAAAAATGTAATTCAGGTTACAGTACTTTTACGTGTGGCAACTTTAACCTGTGAAGGTCGATGGTTGCTTGTCTGCAGAGTTCATCTGCGTCCACAATACAAATAAAACATGTAAACACCTTTTGTCAACTCATCTCACACACATCACGAAATGGTTCAATAAATCAACGACTTCTTGGTAACTGTAATCAGTGCTTCATACAATTATCCAGCATTTGCCAAAGGTTCGTTCTCTACTTAAGGTCGTTGGCTAATATATTTTCTTCCTGTTTGCCAAAAATATGCGATAAGTTCTCGACGGGTGGTTATGACATGTTTTACCCTAATTGAGTTGGGAATCCTCCTGTCTCTTTACAGTTTTATCGACTTCCTTGGTACATCTTCCAGAATGGGCAGTTTTGTCTCGGAATAAGTAAATTTGTCCTTTTTAACTGAGATATGATAATAAAGTTCTTTCTTCTTCTTCTTCTTTGCATTCAGCTTTTCCCATTTCTATATGGCGTCGCTTTTTCTAGTCAGCCTTTTCCACCTTCCTCTGTCCTGTACATCTTGTTCTCTTAGACCTTTTCCTTCATGCCATTCAATAATTTATCTTTCCACCTGAATTTTGGCCTTCCCTCCCTCTTCTGCCCTCCACCTCCATGTTCATAACCCTCTTACATACATGTTCATCTTCTCTTCTCATGACATGACCAAACCATTTCAGTCTTCTTTCCTGAGCTTTCTTTGACACCTCTAATACTTTGACTGTCCCCCTGATCAATTCATTCCGGATCTTAGAAAACTTTTTGTGACACCACGCATCCACCTCAGCATTTTCAACTTGGCCATTTCCATTCTTCTCTCTTGTTCTTTCTTTATTGGCCAAGTCTCTCTGCCCCATAGAGCATGGCTGGTCTAACTACACTTTTATAAAAATTTCCTTTAACTTCAGCACTGATCCTCCTGTCACAGAGTATCCCTGATGATAATAAAGTTCTTCCATACCCACCCAAAAGACATATCATCTGCTATAAATTTGGCGGATAAAACTACGGGAAACTTCTTCAGTGTTTCCAATTTGGAGTGAAATGGTACAGATGTATTAAGAGTCAGTTGAAAGATTTCAGGATACTACTTATACACCCCTGGACTCTTTCACTCCACTATAGTTACGCTTTAACAGAAAAGTTTCTGTGCCTGGTTCATACAGCAGGCTCTCTATCTGACTTCAGATAGAGATTTCAGAGTTTTGGACGGACGTCCATGAAAGATAATGTGGAGAGCACTACAACTTGAGCTTTCATTAGTTACTCCTATGCGTTTCCTTGGAACTAACAATATTAAAAGGTATTTTTCTAGACATTCACACTAATGTTGCTGATTTCGTAACGGATACTTAAACTCAGAAGTCTCAAAAGACTTCCTGGAACAATGATTATACTCCTTCTATTGGATCGCATCTCGGAAAAGTCGTGAGAACTTTTATCTGAGCAATAATGACAAGACGGGGAAAATATCTCCACTCATCTTGAAGCACAGCACTTTGCTAGAGTATAGAATATAGTATAGGATATAGGTACATTAAGATACCGACAACAACCTCAAGATAGACCCTAAAGTACAAGGAAACAACGATCTCGTAAACACCAACATTAATAATTGTTTATATGAAGTCTCTTAGGGTGACGTATGCTCAAGTCTCCATTACAGGGGATTTCTGAAGAACGTGACCGGGTATAGATAATCCACTGATATAAAACTCTCATACATGAAAAGACAGAAAAAATAATGATAAAATCATGAGGGCATATTATAACTTGACATGGTACGACGTGGATATGCTTCAAGATTATCCATATATTCACTGCATACACAGGATTGTTTAAGAGACTTATGAATATTTTCAATTCAGCGCAATACACTAAAATATAATACTGTGGAACTCCATTACAAACCAGTTTTCTAATTCTAGCTCTCTTTTTCTCCCCAACTCTCTTTCTCCTCTGCCACACAAACACATCCACATTCACACACACACACACATCCGCATGCATACGCTGAACCTCGTATTTAGCAATTCCCGAAGAGCTCTCCTGTTATCCTACATCAGACATCTATCCCTCAGTCAGGTCAAAAATTAGGCAAATTAATTGCAAGGAATTTTAATTAAGAGCCTGCTATCATTCCCATCCGTCAGCTAACAGCATTCGGAATTCAGAGAGGATAAATGTTTATTCGTTTTATGGCCCATTTGCTGTTTATTTTTTTCTTCCTAAAACTGGGGGAAATTTTGATTTATTTTTTTTACGTTTTTGGGAAAACTGACACTTTGCATGGATGTATAAAATATTGAAAACCTGCAATGAGTGAAGTCGCATATTCGGAATGGTTATAAATTACTATTACTTGACATTTATGCATAAAAAACGTACTCTGGCTATACAGGGTGTTTGTTGATAATTGTGTTTCTTGTCTATCAAGTATTCATTAACATTTCGCATTAGACCTTAAATCCCTTATTAGCACATGGCAACAAATAAAACCATTTTATTGATAAAAGAAATACCTGGAGTAGGAATGAGACAGATATTTGTAAATAGACCAACCATTTTGGAATCCTCTTTGCTTGCATATATTTTCTTTCCTGGTCGCGTCAGAGCTATTTCATATCTTCGTAAACAAGTCGAAGCTTTCTGGCATTTAAAAGTGAATGTTTCGTTCGGGCGAAATGGACCAACTTGATACCTTTGAGTCAAACATAGGGATTTACGTGTCAGACGGAACAAAAAACCCGCAGCTTTTTTCACATTCCCTTTGAACTACCCTTCCGTATCGGGTAACGCTCGTTAGCTTAGTCAAAAACTGCATTTATCACATCTTAGACAAACAGACAGTGAAGTGACTTACATGAGGTAGAAAAAAGTCCATTATCATTCCTAAAACTGAGTATCAATTACCTCGCACATAAAAGTCAGTCTTCATATTTCCCTTGCGTCCAAAAAATGAAGGCCACTTATTTTTGAGACAATTTACAGGCTATATGTCGATTTTACTGATAAATTCATATTTATCGTTCTGATGGGTTAATTACAATTAGGGCTTCCAAACATGTTCATACATTTACTAGTAGGATATCCAAGTATGTTCATACATTTACTAGTAGGATATCCAAGTATGTTCATACATTTACTAGTAGGATACCAAGTAGTTCAACATTTATAGTAGGATATCAAGTACATACATTTAGTAGGTATCCGTAGTTCATACATTTACTAGTAGGATATCCAAGTATGTTCATACATTTACTAGTAGGATATCCAAGTATGTTCATACATTTACTAGTAGGATATCCAAGTATGTTCATACATTTACTAGTAGGATATCAAATTGCACACCGTAAGAGTTAATGAAATTGCCCTAACAAGTGAATGATGCATAGGGTTTTCTAAATCAATGCAACACCAGTTAAGAATAAAAAAAAATCGTTCCACCCTAATCGCTTTATGGGTACTTGGTTGTAGGAAACAGTTCGAGGCAGCCAAAATTCCAGGTATAAAAGACGTTTTTTTATGTTAAGTATTTGGTATTAATGGTATAGAAGAGATTATAAAAATGTTGGCTCTTTTTTTCACCTCTTTACTAGGAAGAAATCGGTTATATTTTGGGGAAGTTGTTCCATTCCATAATTAAGAAGAAACGTGAATCCTAAAGTAATAGTGCTATTCATATAAAACCTCTCTTACTAGTTGAAGTTAAAATCTTCAATTTATGGAAAAGAAACCGATTAAGATGATAACCAACACCCTACGTAGAAAGTAAAGTATTGCAAGATATCAATCGCAGTGCACTAGCAGAACAGTGTTTAAACAAATGAATGATACACGTATTTCCGGTAAAAACCATCTAATATACCAGTAACAGATTTTAGTCTGAAAAGTATAGACCGCCTGCAGTGCGAAGACTGGACAGAGCTTTAAAGATTTTCTCTTCGGAATTCCTCCCTAATTCGCATGGGAAATCCTGCAACTTGGTATCAGATTTTAGTGCAAACTTTCTTTCTCTAAGGCAAGAGGAAATTTCATTATTTCCTAATATTGGACGGTAATATTGGTTGCTAAAATTTGCTCACGATTAAAGTTATCTCAGTAACTTTTCTAATTAGTGGATCAATTTTCCTTTATTATGTGTGTGAAGGTTATCATTTTACTTGGCTCATTTTGGCTGCTTGCCTTTTTGTTTTGCCCTGATATTGATATCTGCTAACATTTTCTTTCTCAATTACTGAAAAGAAATAACGCTGGGAAAGAAACCTCAATTTATTAATCTACAATGCCATACAAGCATAAATATAATATATATACTACTTTAATATTCATATATATATATATAATTAATAATTATATATATATATATATATATATATTAGTCTATATTATTATTATGGTATATGTATAATTATAATATCTAATACGTATTATGTATACATTACATATAATATATATATATATATACTATTATCATTATATAATATATAATTTTTAAAATAATATATAGATATATATATATATATATATATATATATATCTAGAAGAGAATTCTCAAGCTTCTTAATTTTGGAAGGGGACCAGTTACCCATATGAGCCAATATGAGGGGTAATGACCTTCCCCGGCCTTACTTAAAGAGATTAAAAATAAAAAAAACAGAAAGTGCGGTTTCTTCAGGCGTTAAGAGGCTGTCTGAGAAGAGAACCGATTCTCTCCTTGAAGTTAGCAGAGCAGTGACCGAAATTATTTACAAAAAATGAAGTGACCGAAATTATCTAAAAAAAATGGAGATGGCAAGAACATCTTACAGCAGTGTGATGCAGGAACGAAGAGAAACATAATAAGATGAATTATAATCCAAACACGGACGTGTTAAACAGACTTGCTATATATAAAATGGAGATATATCCTTACATTTTCAAAACAATGAAATGTGTTAGAACAGTACTACATTAAATGTTCGAACTTAATGAGAGCATATTGGCAATATAGAGCTGTTGTTTGAATGAAAATTCAACGAACATAATATTTACATATGAATTACTGGTAACTTGGTTCGAACAATTTCATTGTGTTCTTGTCGCCCAAGTATACAACCAGTCTTCATTTGTTACATGTGAATTAATTTTGTAATTTTTTTCTTTTCCCATATCCTGGTGTGCAATTGAAACTGTTTTTGCAAAAGAAAACAAAGTGACCATAATTTTCTCTGCCAGCTACGACACTTACTCCCTAGAATTTGTACAAGGAATTTTCGGTGTTGCCTCTTTATATACTATCTAGCAAATTTATCGCTGTGCTGCAGAGTACACTTTATGCATGTTCAAGCACCAGCAGGAAATAAATATTGCGACTTTTCCGGTGAAAGATTATTTCATTGTAATTTAAATAACTGTTTAGTTAAAAGGAAAAATAAACTTTGGTACAATATTGCTGTAATAAAAAAACAAAAAAAAAACTGAGTTTTATCACGAAAAAGACGACATTTTTTATCCTTTATTAGTATGTTCTTATCTTTGTCTTTACTGTTTATTTGAAAAAAGATATCATCTTTCCCTTGAACTGGGTTCCAGTCCAATGAGTAAAATAAATTTTTCTTACAAAAATAATACAAAAAAGTAAAGGAAAACTAGATGATGTGTGAAAATCATACTGTCATTGTAAGTTGGAAAATTATCAATTACAGGAAAATTATCAATTACAGATTCATCAAGTAGTAGATATCGAACAAATTCAGCAGCACTCATCATAATCTTTAGCTACGTGACAACGGTTAGAAAATCTCGGTGAATAATTAAAAAGGGACATGATCAGCGAAAAAAATAAAACATAAGACTTTGGAACTTCTTCCCAGATGGTTCCCATTTTCATACGGGATCACCGCAGACAGTGAACTCAGTCCAATACATTCTGTTTGTCGTTTGGATTTCTTATCTGTATGGCATCTAAAAGGAAAACGTGGAACTTCAAAGTAATCTGACAGGCAACAGTAGATATCTATTTTATCTATTCCTCTCCAGTTGAATATGTTCAGCCTATTGGAATCTATGTTCAGTTTATTGGAATCATCCACACACAAAGTTTAAATGGCTGGGGTTTTATCAAGTGAATTTGCAGTAAATAGTTGGGCATTTCCAACGCTATATACCCTCTTCAGGATCTTATACTGACAAAAGTTTTCGAGAATGGAAGAGAAAGTGTAGATTCGGGTAACGATAAACGACTGACAGACTTAGGGTGCGTCCACACTACAGTAAAACATTTTGAACGCAAGTCTGCAAATTATTGCACAGACAACACAAACATTTTGAAGGTCAATTAATGGCTTATTTATGGTCATTACCAGTACTTCACAGGATTATCCATCATTGGCTAAATATTAGTTTCCCATTTACGGTCGCTAATTTGTTTTCAGCCTGTTTGTTTATAAGTATGCAAGAAGGTACTAACTTCTGTATACGACGTTTTACTGTAGTGTGGATGCATCCTAGAATTATACATATCATGCTGGTCAGCAAAAGACCATAAAGTTTACAAAGCCTCTTTAACGAAATACATCATATCTCTTGGCAGATGATTCAATTAAAAAAAAAAACTAAAGTAATGAGGACTGAGTATGTACAAAGGGATAAAAAACACTAGATGTAGGAGGATTGTTTGTTTGTATGGTATTTTTACGTTGCATGGAACCAGTGGTTATTCAGCAACGGGACCAGCGGCTTTACGTGACTTCCGAACCATGTCGAGAGTGAACTTCTATCACCCGGAGAAATACACATCACTAACTCCTCGATGGAATGCCCGACAATTGTAGATGTGGAAGGAGGTTTAGTGAGGTTGAATCTCTCACATAATTAAGCAGAATGATATCCACTGCAGGTTCTCTTATAAGTTGGACCCTAGTGAAGAACTACAAGAGGCAGCAATCAATTGCCAGACTGAATAAGATTTGGAAATTAAATGGAATTACATAACGAACGAAATCTGACTTACACGTAAGACAAGTGCGATCTGACTTTCTAAATACATATGAATCGTGTGACGACGATGAAAATATTAAGCTCTATGACAAGATAGTCATAAATTATATCATAAGAGAATTTCAGTATGAAATTTGATGATGAAAAAAGGGAGATGGCTATAACAGGAAATGTTCACAACTATTTGGAAAATTGTGAGGGCTAGTTGAAGAACAAAAGCCCTTGCCACTACAAGGCTGACTTATCTAAAACACCCATGGTAAAATGACTCCGTGATAGTGTCACGTGGGTTTCTGTGGGCACCAGAATTGTTGAAAGACCCACTTTTAATAGTTGAGAACTATGAGAAGAAAGGCTAGAAGGGAAGGAGAGTCGAGGATGAACAATCCAGGGAAGACACGAGTGGCGTAATTTCAAAGAGGCACATGCGTCTCGAGGTGATGAAGGCGATAACACACACACACACACAAAACACACACACACACACACACACACACACACACACTATATATATATATCTATATATATATATATATATATATATATATCTATATATATATATATATATTTGTGTGTGTGACACACACACCACACACACACACACACACACATCATATATATACATATATGTGTGTGTGTGTGTGTGTATATGTATGCGTGTATGTGTGTGTTTGAATGTGTCTATTTCAGCTGTAACAAAGGTATATTAATACATTAAATACATTACAAAACTTATTAGCTTCGTCTTTGATTTAGATTTAATGCTTCAGCCATGGAAACGGAAAAAGATCAAGACAGCCTAAGTAATATAATTCAATACTTGACAATGTTCTCACATTGGATGAGATGGATAATACAAAACGCAATAAAAGTCACAATTCATAATGAATCATTTACAATTACCTAGGTTACATAAAAATTCATTACGTGGCGTATAAATGAAGAATCTGAGAAACACAATAGGGATGATAAAGCTATTCAAAGCACAGCAACATAAGCTCTGCATGCTAAGTTCTTCCTGTGAATCAAAAAGCCTTCAAGTTTTCACTTGACGTGGGAAACTGCAGATTGGATTAGATGGAATATTGATCTTTTCTTTACAATCTCCCTGGAGTGAATGAAAAATAGATGCAACTGATTCTAATATGACACATAAAGGAGCCAAAACTCTGTAATTCCAGGTATTTATCCCGCAATAACTCTGGATACAATTACGCTTCTCCTTTTCACATTAACCCTTAGATGCAGGAATGGGTCTATTGGACCCGGACGGTTTTTCATATCTTGATAACGCTGCATTCTATTCATGTGAGAGCATTCATATTTCATGTAATCCTTGAAAATTTATCATAAAATATGTTTATTAGTGCAAAACACCAAATATATTAAGGTCTTTGGGACAGGCGCATAATTTCAATGTGTATGCGTAATTTGCAGGAACTGGGTCTCTGAGACCCGGTAAGAGTTTTACTCTTTTCTTTCATTTATTTCCACTTCAAATATTAATTGATACATGAATAATCTTCAGATTATATTACGTTTTCGTTGAATTATAGGTATAACACTGAAAATAAAATAATATAACAATTTTTTTTATAAAAATGCATATGAAATTACGTTATTTACAGATATGTAATTTACAAAATAGTATTAACAATCCTTGAAGAACATTGGAACTTGAGTTTTCAATTCTTGTTTTTAGCGTCCTTGAAGATCATTGGAACTGATGTTTTCAATGTCTAACCCTATTTACAAGGCAACAATGTCCGTTGAAAGATTTGAGGAAATTAGGCGTTTCATGAGATTTGATGATAAAAGAACAAGAGAATTCAGTTTGCAAACTGATCATCTAGCTGCTTTTAGATATATATGGGATCAGTTCATTGTAAATTGTGGAAAATTTTATATCCCTAGTGACTGCGTGACAGTGGAAGAGCAACTCGTTCCTTTCAGGGGAAGGTGCAGGTTCATCCAGTATATGCCAGCGAAGCCGTCAAAATATGGAATAAAGATATTTTGGGTTTGTGATACCAGATTTACACTGGACGACAGCCTGGGGAAGATGTTTGTAAAATCCTTGGCACAAAAATTGTATTACAGCTCTGCAGTCAGTTTAGAAATACAGGTTGTAACATAACCAGACAATTTTTTCACGTGCACCATTAGCAGAGGCCTTTTTGGAAAAAAAAATTGTCATTGTTTGGTACACTACGCCAGGACAAGCCCAATATTCCTAACATCATGAAAAGTGCAAAGAATCGTGAAGTTAACAGCAGTGAATTTGGTGTCAAGAATGATGTCACAATGGTCAGCTACATACCTAAGAAAAATCCAACTCAGGAAAATGTAATACTGCTTAGCACTGTGCATCAGATAAAGAGATTGACAAGGATAGCAAGAAACAAAATCATCTATCATTACATTCTACAATGAAACAAAATGTGGGGTTGATGTGATGGACCAAACTTAATCATGCACAAGGCAAACCAGAAGATGGCCAATGGTTTCTTTGGTACAATATGATAGACGTTGCCTGTCTAGATGCTTATATAATTTTTATTTCACAACATCCAGACTTCCAGCCAAACAAGTCACACAAACGTCGACTTTTTATGAAAGAACTCGTGAAAGAGTTAGTTATTCCACATATGTCAGAACGACTTAAATCGGTCCCAAATCTTCCAAAAGCTGTATTATGTTCCATGGAAAGATGTGGAGTGGTAACCAAACCAGCTGAGGGATCCTCTCAACAAACAAAAGTGGGGAAGAAGAGGTGTCACAACTGCCCAAGCAAGAGATCGTAAAAATGCAACAACTTGCAAGAAATGCCAAAGCCATGTCTGCAGAGAGCACAGCTACATTGTATGTTCTAAATGCCAAGTCTAGAGTGTAGTAGGCAGCGCCGTAAAAACTGTAGGTCCTCTGGTGTAGCATTTCATAGAACTCTCCTATCACTGTAAGGTGTTAAGTTCAGTATATTAATTATTAATTTACATCTTTCATTGAATGAAATAATGTTTTTTTTTAAATGTCGTAACAATACGAATGCTTATCAAGATATCATTTCAAATATAAATTTTTCCATTTTTTCATCTTTTCAGTGGAATTGTTTTTCAAAAAGTACATTTTATGTACTGAATTTGGATAAGAATTTAATTATTTTTGTCTTAAATATTTACTTCATATGATAAATATTCAGGAATAAAACAAGTATTTAGTTTAAATCATTTTAGTTATTACCAATATGAAAAGTCTGCACAAAGGGTCTGAGAGACCCACCTTCTGCATTGGTGTCATAGCAAGAGAAGTCTGCATCCAAGGGTTAAGAGTGCCTTCAAGGATCCGTTCTTCCAAGAAATCACATAGAGCACAAAATATTCAGCTTGAATGCATGCATATGTTTGAAATTAAATCGTTCTAAAAGTTCTCTCTCTCTCTCTCTCTCTCTCTCTCTCTCTCTCTCTCTCTCTCTCTCTCTCTCTCTCTCTCTCTCTCTCTCTCTCTCTCTCTCTCTCTCTCTCTCTCTCTCATACACTTTAAATGATTGATTCGTTATCTGCACCAATTCAGATAGTACAATAATACTTGATCTCCCAAAGGCCCTATTCAAACAAACCCAGTATTAGCAAAAGTGAATGTGATTCTACGTCAATAAACTGGGTACAGGTTTTAGAATGCGTGGACATTTTCAAACATACCGTTCATTCGAGACAAAAATGCAATCAAACTACAAATGTTTCAACTGAAATAACCCAAACGTCTATAAAACAAATGTGCCTATTCCTCAATTGACTCAAGGCACAGATAAATAAATTGATTCCGGACTATATGGTATCTGTGGATCAACATAATTTGGGTTTTGTTTCAATAAAATCGTTAGACGAACTGTTGCGTTTATCTATGTAGAGGAATGGAGAGGATGAAAAATTTAAAAAATATGAAGCATTGGTGGAACTGCCAACTAGTGTGTTTTGAGATGGAACAAATGGAGGATAATGATATATAACTAACTAAACACACAATTATATATATATATATATATATATATATATATATATATATATATATATATATATATATATATATATATATATATATATATACATATATATATAGACAAGGTGCGGCAACATAACTTCCTTTATCCAAAAGGCAAGAAAACAAGATGTATAAATCAGAAAGGTTTAAAGTTTTGTTTCACACAGTTTTGAAAATCATATCAAATAGGTGACGTCCCCCATAGCCCATACACTGCATAAACCGATTTCTGGTATTTGCCATGACCCTCACCAGCGTATCAGCGGGTATATTGGCCTTTTCTTCTCTGGTAGGCTTCTCGGGCGGTTGACATAAACACGGGATTTCAAATATCCCCAAAAATAAAAATCACAAGGGGACAAATCGGGGGAAGCCTACCAGACTTCAATTGAAGGCCAACATCCGAGAAGAAAATGCCAATATACCCGCTGATACGCTGGTGAGGGTCATGGCAAATACCAGAAATCGGTTTATGCAGTGTGTGGACAATGGGGGACGTCACCTACCTGATATGATTAAAAAAATGCGGTGTTTGTATACGTTTTTATTGAAAAATATATATGATATTATATATTTTCATAATGTATCAAAGCACTTGTAAAGTTCAACACTTTTGGATACAAGATCGACTACATTTATTTAGTTCTCGTGCTACTTCAAAATTACAATTTGGCAACTTTTATAGGCTCAATACCTTATCCAGTGTCGCCAACACTGTCTATAAAACTTCTGATTTCACCTTGAATTACACCTGTTTGAAAAGCATTTATTCAATACCCATATAATATCATGAAATTTTACCTAGCAATTAATGCAAAAACTAATGGATTTAGAGATGATTTAGATACAACATTTTCCATTTTAGTTAAGTAAAATAAACAGGCGGACATAGTTGTGTTTTTCTTTCCTCATATTACTAACATGATGAATGACATTAATTGAAATCCTTTTATGTCCATTTTAACATATAGAGAAGAACATGTCTTTAGCTTTGATATGATATACATTTGATAGTAATTACCCCTTTTTCATGGGTAAACCATACGTTTAAGAAATACTTTCCATGAACTAAAAATTCTCACTGCTCCAGTTCCT